>NC_142353.1:42877500-43177500 GCF_059441175.1 Urocampus carinirostris
TCGCTCAAATTTAATACACGTACCTCTAATAATTACAAAACGTTTGAGGCTCTTGTGATGCGGTCCCCTCAATTGTCAATTGATGTAATAACTATCTATCGTGCACCTGGGCCATACACAACTTTCTTAGACGAATTTGCTGAACTTTTGTCTGAACTAGTAACCTATGCAGACAAAATAATAATTATGGGAGACTTTAACATTCATATGAACTCCCCACACAGTTCACTTACTATTGCGTTTAGTTCTCTAATTGATGCATTTGGTTTTACTCAACTGGTTGACTTGCCAACCCATAAAAATGGGAACACGCTAGACTTGATTCTGACTCGAGGAGTTTTAACCTCAAACATTATGGTGCTACCGTGTACTACTGTTATCTCTGATCATTATTTAGTGACATTTGAGGTGCTAACTAAATGTAAAGTTAATAAAGCTGAGGGATCTAGCGGACGCAATATAAGCACTGGCACAGTTTCTGAGCTCTTTGAACTCCTTCCTGGAGCAGTTGCGTCCTTTCCTAAATACAATGGCTCGATTGACTCACTCATGAATGAGTTCAATACCACCCTGACTAGTGTGCTGGATTCAATAGCGCCCATAAAACTAAAATCACGTCCTAAAAGACGCACACCTTGGTTTACTGAGGAAACTAGAACCCTTAAAAAAGAATGCAGGAAATGGGAGAGAAAATGGCGCGCTACCAAGCTTGAGGTTTTCCATCAAACCTGGTGTGACAGCTTGTTAAAGTATAAAGCGGCCCTTGCCTCTGCAAAATCGGCCTACCTTTCGAAGGTGATTGCGTCTCAAAAGAACAACCCCAAAGCCCTTTTTGACACTGTAGCATCGCTTACAAGGCAACAGCCTATCGCAGACAGTTCGACACACTCTGCTCAGGACTTAATGGTCTTCTTCACTAAGAAGATTCAATGCATACAGGAAGAAATTGCAAAAGATATTGTTAGTACCACACGTATTAAAGGACTGAAATTTACAGATGCACGACAGGGTGGCTGCCCTGGGAAAATGGCCGGTTTTAGTGAACTGTCACTTGATGATCTCAAACAAGTGGTGAATGCGGCCAAACCGACAACTTGCCAGTTCGACCCGCTCCCAGGTTCACTTATTAAAAGTCTTTTTAGCGTCCTTGGGCCTTCAGTTCTAAATATTATAAATACATCACTCTCCTCAGGTGTAGTTCCAGCAGCTTTTAAGTCCGCCGTTATTAAACCCACACTGAAACGACCCAACCTTGATCCAGAAATATTAAGTAATTACAGACCTGTGTCAAACCTACCTTTCCTCTCTAAAGTACTCGAAAGAGTAGTGGCACAGCAGCTGAATGCTTTCATATCGGAGAATAACCTTTTTGAATCCATGCAATCAGGATTCAGGGCTAACCACTCTACTGAGACAGCTCTGATCAAGGTAACAAATGATCTCCTAATGTCAATGGATTCTGGCGCTTCATCACTTTTGCTGCTGCTGGATCTTAGTGCTGCTTTTGACACAGTGCGCCACAATATCCTACTAGAACGGTTGGAAAAATGGATTGGTCTCTCAGGAGCTGTCCTCTCGTGGTTCAAATCCTACCTCTCAGATAGGACACACTGTGTTAAATATGGTGAAACGACATCTGAGCCCTTTAATGTTACCTGCGGTGTTCCGCAGGGTTCAGTGCTCGGCCCCCTACTTTTCAACATTTACATGCTTCCGTTAGGTGATATTATTCGCAAGTACAATATCAGCTTCCATTGCTATGCAGACGACACTCAACTATATCTTCCGTTGGAGGAATCTTCCACACTAAACTGTGGAAATTTGGAGGCCTGTCTCACTGAGATAAAAGAGTGGATGTCACTCAACTTCTTGCGTCTTAACTCTGAAAAGACTGAAATGTTAGTCATTGGTCCTTCTAAATGCCGGGACTTATTCTCAAAAACTGCTGTGAACATTGACAAATGTCACATCACACAGAGTGACTCAGTTAAAAATTTAGGTGTCATATTTGACCCTGAACTATCCTTTGAGATGCATGTAAAACAAATTACTAGAACTGCCTTCTTCCATCTTCGCAACATTGCTAAAATCCGTTCAATACTGTCTCAGTCTGATGCGGAAACATTAATTCATGCATTTGTTACCTCCCGTCTCGATTACTGCAATGCACTACTCTCCGGTCTCCCGAAGTCCAGAATCAAGTCTCTTCAGCTAGTACAAAATGCCGCAGCGAGGCTCTTAACCAGGACAAAAAAGTACGATCACATAACACCGATTTTGGCTAACCTGCATTGGCTCCCAGTTAGCCAAAGATGTGACTTCAAAGTTCTCTTAGTATTGTACAAAATCATACATGGACTTGCTCCCTCTTATCTTTCAGATCTGATCTGCCACTATGTCCCGGGCCGAAGCCTACGATCTGAGAGTGCTGGTCTTCTGATGATCCCGAGAGCAAAGAAGTCTTCTGCTGGTTCGAGAGCGTTCTCCATCCGGGCACCGGTGCTGTGGAATGCTCTTCCCCCTGAGATTCGATCTGCAACCTCAGTGGAAATGTTTAAATCTAAACTTAAAACTCACTTCTACTCCATTGCATACGAATAACCTACTCCTCTTGTCGGTTGAAAATAGTTTGTGTAATATAGTGTAACAATCTGTGAAGCCCTTTGAGACTCTTCGTGATTTAGGGCTATACAAATAAAAATGACTTGACTTGACTTGACTTGAAAACCAAAACACCAATTGAAATTGCCAGAACAGAAGTAGGACCCAGATGCATAACGGTACTCGCAAGTTGATTGAAATATACAGGAAAGACGTAGTTAGACGGAGAAAAAAAGGTTGTTAGCCAGGACGGGAGAGCAGAACGTGGTCGGGGTCAAAAAACGGGTCTGTCTTTCTTCTAAAACCGAAGATGAGAAAAGCTATTCAGAAAGTCAAAACACCAATTGAGATTGTCCCGGCCAGAACAGAAGTAGGACCCAGATGCATAACGGTACTCGCAAGTTCATTGAAATATACAGGAAAGACGTAATTAGAAGGAAAAAAAGGTCGTTAGCCAGGACGGGAGAGCAGAACGTGGTCAGGGTCAAAAAACGGGTCTGTTTTTTTTCGAAAACCGAAGATGAGGAAAGCTTTTCAGAAAACCAAAACACCAATTAAAATTGCCAGAACAGAAGTAGGACCCAGATGCATAACGGTACTCGCAAGTTCATTGAAATATACAGGAAAGACGTAGTTAGACGGAAAAAAGTTCGTTAGCCATGACGGGAGAGCAGAACGTGGTCGAGGTCAAAAACGGGTCTGTTTTTCTTTTAAAACTGAAGATGAGAAAAGCTTTTCAGAAAACCAAAACACAAAATTGGCATGACAGGAACAGAAGTAGGACCCAGATGCATAACGGTACTCGCAAGTTCATTAAAATATACAGGAAAGACGTAGTTAGATGGAAAAAAGGTCGTTAGCCAGGACGGGAAAGCAGAACGTGGTCGGGGTCAAAAAACGGGTCTGTTTTTCTTCTAAAACCGAAGATGAGAAAAGCTTTTCAGAAAACCAAAACACCAATTGAAATTGCCAGAACAGAAGTAGGACCCAGATGCATAGCGGTACTCGCAAGTTCATTGAAATATACAGAAAAGACGTAGATAGACGGGAAAAAAAGGTCGTTAGCCAGGACGGGAGAGCAGAACGTGGTCGGGGTCAAAAAAACAGGTCGTTAGCTGGGACGGGAGATCAGAACGTGGTCTTAGTCAAAAAACGGGTCGTTAGCCAGGAAGGGAGATCAAAACGTGGTCGGGGTCAAAAAATCGGTCGTAGCAGGGGACAAACGGGAAAATCAGGAATGGACGAGAAGAAGCTAGATTTTGTGGATGTTCCTCAAATTTGTACAAATGCCCTGCAAGTTTGTTGCCACTCTTGTCATATAGATATACGTCACTTCCTATATTTAGTGTCACGACCAGAACGGAATTAGGACCCAAATGCGTACCAGCACTCACATGTTTATTGAAATACAGAGGAAAGACAGCGCCAGCGATTTGGTTCTCGCTGGACGCGGGAAGCAAGCGTGTTCCGAATGCGGAAGTGGATCTTCCGGAGCGGGGTATTGTAGCGTAATTAGACGCAAAAAACAGGTCGTTAGTTGGGACGGGAGATCAGAACGTGGTCGGAGTCAGAAACAGGTCGTTAGCCGGGACGGGAGATCAGAATGTGGTCGTCGTCAAAACACAGGTCATTGGCCGGGCCGGGAGATCAGACTTGGTCGGAGTCAAAAAAAGGGTCATTAGCCGGGACGGGAGATCAAAACGTGTTAAGGGTCAAAAAACAGGTCGTAGCAGGGGACAAACGGGGAAATCAGGAACGGGCGAACGGAAAACGAGTGACAAAACGGGACCGGCAGAAGTCAGAGTAAAAAATTCTGGCCTTGGTAAAACAGAGGTTTGCTGACGGACTGACAAAAGGTGAGTGAACGCACTGGGCTTAAATAGGAGGGGGGACCAATCAGGTAACCAGCAGCAGCTGGCGCCAGACAAGCGGGCACAGGTGAATGTCATGAGTAATCATGACAGAAATGACAAAAAATCAGAAAAGGAAATGTTTACCTGGCACCAACTTGCAAAATAAAATAATGAAATAGCTGGCTGGGATGTCACGGTTGCCATGGCGCTCAATTGGCCCCGCCCATGTCACGCCAGCTTCGGCTCGTTGTCAGATTGGCTTTCCGTCTATTTAAGCTCAGTGCTCTCACTCTTCCTTTGTCAACGAACTTCTGCCATTAAAGACGTGGGTTTTGACTCGGTCCTGTTTCCTGTTGGTATTTCCTGTCCGGTATTGTTCCCGTTTTTTTTTTGTCCCGTTCAATATCTGTTTTCCAGTTCTGTTGGAATTTCCTGGTCGATATGGTTCCTGTCTAGTTTATCCTGTTTAATTTCGATATCCCGTTTTGATATCCTGTCCGTCCCGTTGTTTAATATCGGTTTCCAGTTTTTGTTCCCGTCTAGTTTTTCCTGTTTATTTCAATATCCTGTTTCATTATCAATCCAGCCTGTCCCGTCCTGTCCGATATCTGCTCGGGCAATTGGTATCGATCTCTTCGGCTTTGCCTTCCGATCATTCCACGCCAGACTGCTGCCTAACGTGCATGACTCCCTAATTCCCGGAAAATAAAAGGCTTGTGTGAGAAACGTCACGCGTTTGGGTCCTGATCCTGTTCCGGTTTATGACATGGGACTTTTAAAATCAGGTTTACTCTCCTTTAAAGGGATAGTGCGTATTATTTAGCGCCTCCTAGTGTTAAAAAAAACTTGATTCGTCCAAGATAATACATTCATGGTTTGAATAATAAGTAAAAACACAGAAGGAATGTGAGTAGTTTGTATTCTTTGTTGTGCTTTGTAGCACTTGTTTTGGTTGCACTGCAGAATTCAGAGATTGACTATCAGGTTTATTCTACTTGAAGTGGGAGGCAGCAACGGAAGATTAGTATCTTCTATCTCTCTCTCTCTCTCTCTTTCTATCTCTCTTTCTCTCTCTCCCACATTCTCTCTTTCCTTTCTTACCATTACCCACAATCCTCTTCTTCTCTTTGTCTCTTTTAATTGAATGTATTATCATGGGCGCTGGGAGTTCATTTCCACGCAGGTTGAGCATAAGAACCTGCAGACGACTGTTTACCTGAATAGAATTCTCTAAAATCACTTCTCCCTCTTTTTTCCCCTTTTGTCTTTGTGTGAGGCACCTGGCTTTGGCAACATCAAGTTGACGTATTTCAACCTGCAGCTTGTTTTTCTCTTGCGCATCTCTGAGTGTTGTCCCGCGGGCCGGATTCAATCCCTTAGCGGGCCAGATCTGGCCCGCGGGCCGCCTGTTTGACACCTGTGATTTAGACCGTAAGTTGATTCTCATTTTGAGAGAGTGGGAAAAAATAGCACCGACGTAACTCTTTTCCGATGCTATTATTCAATTTCTGCTATGCGTGTGCATGTGTGTGTTTGTATGTGACTTATAGGCGGTGAATTTGCTCAACCGATTTTTTGGGAATATTTTCAGAGTTGTACATTGGGCCTCTGCGAGTGTCTTTAACTAGGTCGTGGTCAAGGCAACCCTAATAACTACCAACAAAATCAATAAAGATCTGCTCGAGTAGGGTCCGCTTTCGTGGAGTCTCTAATGCTCTCTGGCAGCGAAATTGCAGCTCCTGATCACTCCAAGCAGCCAAATCCAATCTTCCAATCGTTTTGTCTATCCCAAAATAGAGAATTTTAATGGAAAAGTATACTAGTAGGCTGTTCAACAAACAATATCTAAATGATATAAGGCTCTTAATGTTTACTAATAATAACAATGTTTCCGTAGGTAAGTGGTGAATAAAGTAGCCTAACGCGCACAGATCCCCGGTTCGAGACCGGGTAGAAACATACGTTGGGCAAGAGAGGGATGGGCGGCACCAGGCTGGAGTGGCCCAAGACACACCATAGGAAATGGTGCCCGTATGACCCTAGTGGTTAAGGGATCCGCTGCACACAGACTGCCAAATTGCTTTACAGAGAATAAGAAACTTTGAAAATTACAGTAAAGCAAGAGAAAGAGAAATAGAAGGAGAAAGACAAAGAGATGAAGATGGATAGAGAGAGAAAAAAAGAGGTAGAGATAGTGAGAGATAGAGAGAGATAGTGGGATAGAAATAGTGAGAGATATGGATAGAGATAGTGAATACAGATAGAGATAGTGAGATAGAGAGAGATAGTGGGATAGAAATAGTGAGAGATATGGATAGAGATAGTGAATACAGATATAGTGAGATAGAGATAGTGAGATAGAGATAGACAGAGATAGTGGGATAGAAATAGTGAGAGATAGAGATAGTGAATACAGATAGAGATAGTGAGATAGAGGAGAGATACAAAGAAAGAGACAGAGAGATAGAGATGGAGAGGGATATATATATATAGGTAGGGATAGATATAGAAATAGGGATCAAAATAGAGATAGAGATAGAAAGGGAAAGATAGAGATATGTATAGAGAGAGAGAGATATAGATAGGGATAGAGATAGAGATAGAAAGAGAGAGACAGAGAAATAGAGAGGGATAGATATAGAGAGAGACAGATAGATAGAGATATATATATATATATATGGATAGAAAGAGAGAGACACGGAGATGGAGATTGAGAGGGATAGAAATAGATAGGCATTGAGATAGAGATAGAGATAGATAGAGAGAGACAAGCAGATAGGCAAAGATATAGAGAGATAGGTAGATGTAGGGATAGAGATAGAGATAGAAAGAGAATGATAGAGATAGAGAAGGGTAGATATAGATAGAGATAGAGATACAGATAGAGATAGAAAGAGAAAGACAAGGAGATGGAGATAGGGAGATAGAGATAGAGAGAGAGAGATAGAGAGAGCTATAGATAGAGAGACAGTGAGATAGAGAGACAGTGAGATAGAGAGACAGAGAGACAGTGAGATAGAGATAGAGATAGAGATACAAAGATAAAGTTAGAGGTAGAGATGGATAGATATAGAGATAGAGAGATAGAGAACAGTGAGATAGAGACAGTGAGATAGAGACAGAGTTAGCGATAGAGATACAGAGATAAAGTTAGAGGTAGAGATGGATAGATATAGAGATAGAGATAGAGAGATAGAGAGACAGTGAGAGAGAGATAGAGAGACAGTGAGATAGATATAGAGATAGAGTTAGCGATAGAGATACAGAGATAAAGTTAGAGGTAGAGATGGATAGATATAGAGATAGAGAGACAGTGAGATAGAGAGATAGAGAGAGAGACAGAGAGATAGAGAGACAGTGAGATAGAGATAGAGTTAGCGATAGAGATACAGAGATAAAGTTAGAGATGGATAGAGATAGAGATAGAGAGACAGTGAGATAGAGAGATAGAGAGATAGAGAGACAGTGAGATAGAGATACAGAGATAAAGTTAGAGGTAGAGATGGATAGATATAGAGATAGAGAGATGGATAGACAGTGAGATAGAGATAGAGATACAGAGATAAAGTTAGAGGTAGAGATGGATAGATATAGAGATAGAGATAGAGAGACAGTGAGATAGAGAGACAGTGAGATAGAGATAGAAATAGGGTTAGCGATAGAGATACAGAGATAAAGTTAGAGGTAGAGATGGATAGATATAGAGATAGAGATAGAGAGATGGATAGAAAGAGAGATAGAGAGACAGTGAGATAGAGATAGAGATAGAGATACAGAGATAAAGTTAGGGGTAGAGATGGATAGATATAGAGATAGAGAGACAGTGAGATAGAGATAGAGAGACAGTGAGATAGAGATAGAGAGACAGTGAGATAGAGATAGAGATAGAGTGACAGTGAGATAGAGATAGAGATAGAGAGACAGTGAGATAAAGATAGAGTTAGCGATAGAGATACAGAGATAAAGTTAGAGGTAGAGATGGATAGATATAGAGATAGAGATAGAGAGACAGTGAGATAGAGAGATAAAGAGACAGTGAGATAGAGATAGGGTTAGCGATAGAGATACAGAGATAAAGTTAGAGGTAGAGATGGATAGATATAGAGAGACAGTGAGACAGTGAGATAGAGAGATAGAGAGACAGTGAGATAGAGATAGAGTTAGCGATAGAGATACAGAGATAAAGTTAGAGGTAGAGATGGATAGATATAGAGATAGAGATAGAGAGATGGATAGATATACAACTGCATACGTTTTTGGGGTCATTTTTGTCATCTTGATTTTCTACAAGTTTCTGTGTACGTAGGGATGATTCGATTATTGTTTCTACAAAAATGTTTCCAATTTCAGACTATACACCTGAAAATTCGTGTGGCGAGAGGCTAGCAAAGCTCGCTGCAATGCACAGAAAAATAATCTCACACGTTTATGGAAATCTCTCATTCTCATTAGCCATACCGCTTATCCTCATTAGGGCCGCAGGGGGGCTGGAGCCCATCCCAGCCATCTCCGGGCAGTGGGCAGGGGACACGTTTATGGAAATGTTGAAAAGACTTTTGAACGTATTCTGTCTTCCCGGCGTCCATAAATTTTTCGAAACAATAAAGTGTTTGTCGGGACGGGGAACGGATTTGTGAGTTTGCCGCAATTGTTTTATCGGTAATGTTTTTATTGGCTGTTCTGTAAGCACTTTGTGACAGTTACTGCTTCTTGAAAGCCATGCCGAGACGACTCGATGGAGGTTTTGCCGGCATTTTATGAGCCGGGAGGGTTGCCAGATTTTCTTGGCCCACCCAAATCTGTCTGATGTATTAGCTCCTCGAAAATAGAGTATCATTTATATTAGCATTGTTACTATGGAACAGTGTTCATTTTTACCTGTGAAAAGTGATGGGTCCCGGGGACTCGCATACCCCCTTAACATTCCGAAAGCTTGCAAAGACGCAAATACGTGTCGTAGACACGTGCGGATGCGGTGTCCATACGATGTCACTCAAATGCATCGTTCCATCATTCGGAAGGTTAAAGTCTTGGGATTCAAGAAATGCTAACCATTCCTTAGTATCTATTTTCTTTTTCGCTCGCAACTTTACTGTGCATGTGACAATAAACACTTGGAATTGAGTTTAATTTAAAAATAGACACTCCATTCCATCCATTATCTGCACCGCTAATCACAGAAACATCGAGTTCAGTCCGAAACAAGATACAGGGAAAATATATAGCCGGAGTAGCTCACCGAAGTCGTGTTCATAATAATGTGCAGCCAATGTCCTCTTATATCCGTGAGGGTAGTAAATCCAGGAGAATAAAATAATTTCAAATACAGAATAGAAAAAAATGCTTTCTCTATGCCGTCAGCCACGTGCCATAAACATTCATCTTTTTCGGACAATTGCAGGCTTTGTCTGCCGTTTAAGCCAATGCCAGCCTGTAAATGATAAAAAGGATCCGCCCCTTGACCTCCGAATAACTTTAGCCAATAGTGATCCATTCAAATGATGATTGACACATTGGTTAGCCAATGAAACGCCGGTAAATAAATCCCAGCATACACCGCGTACTACTTGGCGTTCGGGGGAAAATCGAGTCGGCGGCTGCAAGTTAGTTGGAAAACTTTGCAATTTTAAAATTGACCCATAAATAAGGCGCACTGTATTATAAGACGCATAGTCAGCTTTTGAAAAAAATAAAGGCTTTTAGGTGCGCCTTATAGTGCGGAAAATACGATAAATAAAATTGATTAGCATTGGTGATGGCCCAAACGCCACTCGCCCCGGCTGGGCTCCCGGCCACACTGCGCGCCCCCGTGTGTCTAGTTAACTTTAGTCACACAGGAAACAGATATACACCGGAAATGCAACTTCAAAATAAAAGAGTACAAAACTGATAATTGTACAAGACACGCAATTAGACTGATTATTGAACCGTTACTTCATGTGTGTGCGTGTGAGAAAGATTGTCTTTATATTTAGGAATATAAAAACAAGTTATATTCACACAGTGAATTCTGAGAAATGTTACAACCAGGGTCCCAACAGAGATCTATGGCCCCCCTAAAATTTAGTGTTATGGCCGACAAATATATAATATAAATCTATATATTCATGCAGTTTTAATCGTCACATTTAATTGGTAATACAAAGCAGTTATCACTTCAAAATTTTCAGTTCATATATTCTTTGTGGTTTGCTGTCCCGCCATAGTTGTAATGCCTTCTCAAAGTCCAATCCATTATCGTCCTCCTCATAGCGTCACCAGGAATATAATTGAGTCCATTTTGGCAGAAAAGTCCTTTTCTTGCTAGTATTCTTTTGTTTATTTTCTTACGTCGAATCGTTCGCTTCAACACACGTGTTTTCCTTGCTTTCGCGGTCTTCTGAAGAATTCCTCCGCCGTTTTTTCGTGCCGGAATTATTGCCGTTGTTACCACTTTCTGTCTTATCTCATCTCATCTCATCTCATCTCATCTCATCTCATCAGCTACACCGCTTATCCTCAGTAGGGTCGCGGGGGTGCTGGAGCCCATCCCAGCAATCATCGGGCAGTGGGCAGGGGACACCCTGAACTGGTTGCCAGCCAATCGCAGGGCACACGGGGACAGACAACTCACTCGCTCATTCACACCTAGGGACAATTTGGACCGGCCAATTCACCTAAAATGCATGTTTTTGGAATGTGGGACCGGAGGAAACCCACCAAGCACGGGGAGAACATACAAACTCCACACAGGAAGTCTGGAGCTGGATTTGAACCCACGCAGGAGGTTCCCAAGACATGAACTGTGCCGCACGGACAATAGCGATTGTTACTCTTTTATGTGCATGTCTGAAAAGTTGGCAGCTCAGTCTGCGGGAAGTCCACTTGATGAGGCTTTTTGATTAATTCAACCACTGTAGCTAAACCATTTTCTTCATTATCATAGGTGCGGCAGTAGCTCAGGAGGTAGAGCGCTCGTCTTGAGATCAAAGGATCCCAGTTCGAATCCCGGCTTGTCCGTGTTACATGGGGAAGTGTCCTCGGGTAAGACACTGAACCCCTAATACCCCCAATAAGCAGGTTAGCGTCTTACATGGCTGCAATACAAGGCCGCTATTGGGAAATGTGAAGCACACTGTAAAGCGCTTTGGGAAGTCATTTTTTTTGCACCCGTTTTTTCACCCGTCTATTCCTGATCTCCCTGTTTGTCTCCGGCTACGATCTGTTTTTGATCCCGATCAGGTTTTTGCTCTCCTGTCCCGGCTATCGACCAGTTTTTTCCATCCTTCCGTTTGGATTTATTTTCATTTTGTTTCTGTCGCATTTGATGTTAGTTTTGCCGGAGATCAAAGAGATCAAAGCCAGGAGAGGAAGCTTACCACGTGTTGTGAGTCATCATTTTATTCATATTTAGCTTCTTTTGTCTTTTATGAGCATATTTGGTATTGGAGTAATCCAAAAGTAAATAAAAGTAATCCAGTTAAAGTAACCCTACCCAACCCTGGATTTGGATCACCTGTGCATGCTCGTTTGGCGTCAGCCGCTGCGGGCTACCTGATTGGTTCCTTGTCCTTTTTAAGCCCATACCTTTCACTCACCTGTTGTCAGTCCGTCCCGTTTTTTGACCCCGACCACGCTTTGATCTCCCGCAATTTGACTCTGACTCCCGTCGGTCCTGTTTTTTCACCCGTTTTCCACTCGTCCGTTCCTAATTTCCTCGTTCGTCTCCTGCTACGACCCGTTTTTTGACCCCGACCACGTTTTGATCCCCTGCATTTTGACTCTGACTCCCGTCGGTCCCGCTTTTTCACCCGTTTTCCACTCGTCTGTTCCTAATTTCCCCGTTTGTCTCCTGCTACGACCCGTTATTTGACCCCGACCACGTTTTGATCCCCCGCATTTTGACTCTGACTCCCGTCGGTCCCGCTTTTTCACCCGTTTTGCACTCGTCCGTTCCTGATTTCCCCGTTTGTCTCCTGCTACGACCCGTTTCTTGACCCCGACCACGTTTTGATCCCCCGCATTTTGACTCTGACTCCCGTCGGTCCCGCTTTTTCATCCGTTTTCCACTCATCCGTTCCTGATTTCCCCGTTTGTCTCCTGCTACGACCCGTTTTTTGACCCCGACCACGCTTTGATCCCCGCAATTTGACTCTGACTCCTGTCGGTCCCGCTTTTTCACCCGTTTTCCACTCGTCCGTTCCTAATTTCCCCGTTTGTCTCCTGCTACGACCCGTTTTTTGACCCCGACCACGCTTTGATCCCCTGCATTTTGACTCTGACTCCCGTCGGTCCCGCTTTTTCACCCGTTTTCCACTCGTCCGTTCCTGATTTCCCCGTTTGTCTCCGGCTACGACCCGTTTTTGACCCACTCTTTTCAAGGCAACACAGCAGCGCAGGGGTTAGCTTGTGTGCGGGACAGTTCTGAGGTCATAAGATCAAACCTCCTGTGTGGAGTTTGCATGTTCTCCCTGTGCTTGCGTGGGTTTCCTCCCACATTCCAAAAACATGCATGTCAGGTGACCGGTCCAAATTGTCCCTAGGTGGGAATGAGCGAGCGAGTTGTCTGTCTCTGTGTGCCCTGCGATTGTCCGGCAGTTCAGGGTGTCCACTGCCCATTAAAGCTTCATTAAAGCTCCCCAAGATTTATTTTAAGTAAACGGAAGTGTTTGGATGATTGATTGTTTCTCACTGAAGATAAAACTTATTTCGCCCAAGGGAAACGGGTGATTAATCCGCCATCACTCGATAGGCAAATGATTAAATCGATTAATTATTTTCATCACCTGACAGGGTTAGCTGTTTAGCAGCGAAATAAATAGTAGCTGTTAATGTCACGCACTATAAAGCGCCAGTAAAGTTGACAAAAAGCAGGACCAAAGGCAGTCCATCAGAGATAATAACGGAGGACAGCGATGCGATAGGACGGGAGAATGTATGTGGTGGACATGCACAAGTTTAGGACGATTCATTTTTCTTTGGGTGATGAAGTTGTACTGAGCACGGTGTTTCTGGTTCTGTCTCTTTGAGAATGCCAAAAAAGCCGAATTGAATTCGGTGTTTTCCATAGAATTTTGTGAGACCCCCAGACTAGATTTGTCACGGTTGCCATAGCGCCCAATTGGCCCCGCCCATGTGGCACCAGCCGCAGCTTGTTGACGGATTGACTCCCTGTCAGTATTTAAACTCGGTCCTGTCAGTCCCCTTTTGTCGGTCCGTCTGCGAATCACTGTCTTGTTTTTTGCTCCTGTTTGTTCCCGTTACGACCTGTTTTGATCTCGAACACGTCTGCTCTCCCGTCCCGAATTACGACCTGTTTTGATCTCGACCACATTCGTTCTTCTGACCCAAATAACAATCTGTTTTTGATCTCGACCACGTCTTCTCTCCTCTCCTGGCTTTCGACTTGTTTCCTATCCCGATCACGTTTTTGCTCTTCTATCCCGGCTACTGACCCGTTTTTTCCCGTTCCCGACACCGTCATCGCTCGAACTCGTTTGACTTGATTGATTTGCCGTTTCGTGATCGTAGGTGTTTACCGGATGGTACCCATAATTGACAAATTCGCGTTTTTCCGTAGAGATTTTCTTGTACGTCGTACACGTCTTAAAATGCATAATAAACATCCTTTATTTTCATTTTGTTTCTGTCGCATTTTATGTTCGTTTTGCCGGAGATCAAAGAGATCAAAGCCAGGAGAGGAAGCTTAAAACGTGTTGTGAGTCAACATTTTATTCATATTTAGTTTTTTTTGTCTTTTATTAGCATATTTGGTATTGGAGTAATCCAAAAGTAAATAAAAGTAATCGAGTTAAAGTAACCCTACCCAACCCTGGATTTGGATCACCTGTGCCCGCTCGTTTGGCGTCAGCCGCTGCGGGCTACCTAATTGGTTCCTTGTCCTTTTTAAGCTCATATCTTTCACTCGCCTGTTGTCAGTCCGTCAGCAAACCTCTGTTTGTACAAGGCAAGCATTTTGACTGTGACTCCAGTCGGTCCCGTTTTTTGCACCCGTTTTTCCACCCGTCTATTCCTGATCTCCCTGTTTGTCTCCGGCTAGGATCTGTTTTTGATCCCGACCAGATTTTTGCTCTCCTGTCCCGGCTATCGACCAGTTTTTTCCATCCTTCCGCTTGGATTTATTTTCATTTTGTTTCTGTCGCATTTTATGTTCGTTTTGCCGGAGATCAAATAGATCAACCCTCTACCCAACCCTGATTCAGACTTAGTTGCAGCAGTGCATTGTGTGTATTGTAGGTAGCAGGGTTGGGTGAGGTTACTTTAACTTGATTACTTTCAATTACTTTTGGATTACTCCAATACCAAATATGCTCATAAGAGACAAAAGAAACTAAATATGAATAAAATGACTCAATTTTGTGCAGGCTTGGGGAGTAACGGAATACATGGAACGGCAAAAATGATGTTGGCAAGCTGTTTATTTTCATTTTGTTTCTGTCGTATTTGATGTTCGTTTTGCCGGAGATCAAAGAGATCAAAGCCAGGAAAGAAAGCTTACCACGTGTTGTGATTCATCATTTTATTCATATTTAGTTTATTTTGTCTTTTAGTAGCATATGTGGTATTGGAGTAATCCAAAAGTAATTGAAAGTAATCAAGTTAAAGTAACCCTACCCAACCCTGATTTAGACTTAGTTGCAGCAGTGCATTGTGTGTATTGTAGGTAGCAGGGTTGGGTTGGTTTACTTTAACTTGATTACTTTTAATTACTTTTGGATTACTCCAATACCAAATATGCTAATAAAAGACTAAATTTTGTGCAGGCTTGGGGAGTAACGGAACACATGGAAGGGCAAAAATGATGTTGGCAAGCTGTTTGGATTTATTTTCATTTTGTTTCTGTCGTATTTGATGTTAGTTTTGCCGGAGATCAAAGAGATCAAAGCCAGGAGAGAAAGCTTACCACCTGTTGTGAGTCATCATTGTATTCATATTTAGTTTCTTTTGTCTTTTATCAGCATATTTGGTATTGGAGTAATCCAAAAGTAATTGAAAAGAATCAAGTTAAAGTACCGTATTTTCCGCACTATAAGGCGCACCTAAAAGCCTTTATTTCTTTCAAAAGCTGACCATGCGCCTTATAATACAGTGCGCCTTATTTATGGATCAGTTTTAGAATTGCAAAGTCTTGCAACTAACTTGCAGCCGCCGACTAGATTTTCCCCCGAACGCCAAGTAGTACGCGGTGTATGCTGGGATTTATTTACCGGCGTTTCATTGGCTAACCAATGTGTCAATCATCATTTGAATGGATCACTATTGGCTAAAGTTATTCGGAGGTCAAGGGGAGGATCCTTTTTATCATTTACAGGCTGGCATTGGCTTAAACGGCGAAACAAAGCCTGCAATTGGCCGAAAAAATGAATGCGTATAGCATGTGGCTGACGGCATAGAGAAAGCATTTTTTTCTATTCTGTATTTGTAAATATTGTATTCTCCTGGATTTACTACCCTCACGGATATAAGAGGACATTGGCTGCACATTATTATGAACACATTGACTTTGGTGAGCTACTCCGGGTTTTATATTGTCCCTGTATCTTGTTTCAGACTGAACTCGATGTTTCTGTGATAAGCGGTGCAGATAATGGAGGGAATGGAGTGTCTATTTTTAAATTAAACTCAATTCCAAGTGTTTATTGTCATATGCACAGTAAAGTTGCGAGCGAAAAAAAAAATAGATACTAAGGAATGGTTAGCATTTCTTGAATCCCAAGACTTTAACCTTCCGAATGATGGAACGATGCATTTGAGTGACATCGTATGGACACCGCATCCGCACGTGTTCTCGACACGTATTTGCGTCTTTGCAAGCTTTGGGAATGTTAAGGGGGTAAGAAGTTGGACTGAACTATCTGACTGTTTTGTCCATGTTCCCATTGTAGCGCCTTATAATCCGGTGCGTCTTATAGTGCGGAAAATACAGTAACCCAGCCATTGAATTATTTCGTTCTTGTACGGTATTTATCATCTCTCACATTTGCAGCTTGCGTTTCTCCACTTATTGTTCGTTTCCAGCTGCACCCTCTCTGAACATACAGCGGAATCATCGCTCAATTGTTGTCTCTTTCACGGTGGAATCCGGCTCGCCTTGTCCATTTGCAGTGTAGCGCATTTCAATAAGCAGAAAGGAAGCAGGGCGATGTAAATTCTTTATGATCATTGTAAAGAAGTCCTCAACTCTATTCCCGGCAGTCTCTGCAGCGTTACATTATCTGGTTATCTTTGTCAGAAGCACTGACTGCACCCTGTGTATTCCGTCCATACGTACGATAAATTCGCATTAAATTCGACCACGGAGAGTGCAACGCTGGTCGGCGCGAATTTGCCAAGGGAAATCGAAGCAGTTTCTATGCAAGCTTCTGCGAAACTGTATTTGTTAGGGTCTGGTAGACGAAAGTACTAGACCCAAGGGCGTGTAATCGTTTTGTTATTGGGACAACAAGTCCAGTCGACCCATACCTGTCCCTAATAAGACTGACGCTTCATAAATCAAGTCATGTTTATTTGTATATGTCACGGTTGCCAAGGCGCCCAATTGGCCCCGCCCATGTGGCGCCAACTGCATTGGCTTCCCCACTATGTGTCAGTCCGTCTAAGTACCTCTGTTTTTCAAGGCGAGCCTTTTTTTTCAACCCCTGACTCCCGCCTGTCCCGTTTTTGCTCCCGTTTGTCTCCGGCTACGACCCGTTTTTGATCCCGACCACGTCTCCTCTCCCGTTCTGGGTTAGGACTCGTTTCCGACCCGACTGTGTTTTTGCTCTCCAGTCCTTGCTACCGACCAGTTTTCCCGTCCCTGACACGCGTGTCCAGTCGACCCATACGTGTCCCTAATTAGACTCACGCTTCATAAATCAAGTCATGTTTATTTGTATATGTCACGGTTGCCAAGGCGCCCAATTGGCCCTGCCCATGTGGCGCCAACTGCATTGGCTTCCCCACTATGTGTCAGTCCGTCTAAGTACCTCTGTTTTTCAAGGCGAGCCTTTTTTTTCAACCCCTGACTCCCGCCTGTCCCGTTTTTGCTCCCGTTTGTCTCCGGCTACGACCCGTTGTTGATCCCGACCACGTCTCCTCTCCCGTTTCGGGTTAGGACTCGTTTCCGACCCGACTATGTTTTTGCTCTCCAGTCCCGGCTACCGACCAGTTTTCCCGTCCCTGACAAGCGTGTCCAGTCGACCCATACCTGTCCCTAATTAGACTCACGCTTCATCAATCAAGTCATGTTTATTTGTATATGTCACGGTTGCCAAGGCACCCAATTGGCACCGCCCATTTGCCGTCAGCTGTAGCTTGTTGGCAGATTGGCTTCCCCACTATTTAAACCCTGTCCTGTCAATCCCCTGTTGTCAGTCCGTCTGCGAACCTCTGTTTTTCAAGGCGAGCCTTTTTTTCAACCCCTGACTCCCGCCTGTCCCGTTTTTGCTCCCGTTTGTCTCCGGCTACGACCCGTTTTTGATCCCGACCACGTCTCCTCTCCCGTTCTGGGTTAGGACTCGTTTCCGACCTGACTGTGTTTTTGCTCTCCAGTCCCGGCTACCGACCAGTTTTCACATCCCTGACACCGCCATCGCTCTCTACGGAAGATCCACTTCTGTGTTCGGATCGCAATCCGAGTACGGATAAAAATTGTGAGAAACGTATCGCAATTGGGTCCTGTTTCCGTTCTGGTCCAAACAGTATAGCCCACAAGAAGTCTCAAAGTGCTGCACAGACCACAGACTATTACAGACTACAGACTATCTTTACACTATCCCCTGATCTAAAACCTACATGAAAGCAAGGAAAAACTCAAAACTTCAGCATGATGAAAATAAGAAATCTGAGAGGGTATGGACATTTTGGACAGCACCTGTTCTTAGGTTATTGTTATTTTCCACATTAACTTTCCATTTTCCACTATCCCTCTCAAGGGATATGACCAGGTTAGATACATAGATAGACATATAGATAGATAGATAGATAGATAGGTATAGATAGAGATGGATAGGTATATTTTCTGATCTCCCTTCCCGACTAACGACCCGTTTTTTTACCCCGACCACGTTCTGATCTCCCGTCCCGACTAACGACCTGTTTTTCCGTTTAACTATGCTACGATTTACCGCTGCAGAAGATCCAGTTCCGCATTCGGAACACGCTCCGAACCCGCTTACTTCTCACGTCCAGCGAGCTCCGTATCACTGGAGCTGCCTTTCATCTATATTTCAATAAACTTGTGAGTAACGTTTCGCATCTGGGTCCTACTTCTATTCTGATCGTGACAATTTCATTTGGTGTTTTGATCTTCGGTTTCAGAAGAAAAACTGCTTTTTTTTGGTCATGTGACGGAAAACTTCCATAATTCTGTTCAAAGAAATCTCATCTACCTTAAAATAATGGATACTAACTGTCGTGTCCAGCATGGGCGCCGTGGCAACCGGCTGGCCCCGCCCCCTGGGAAACAGCTGAAGCAGATCGCTTAATTTGCGCGTTTGCTTCTTAAGGGGGGTTTGGGGTTTTGCGGGTGCTGGCTCATTGCATTTTCTGTCTGCATTTTCCGTTCTGTTTTGCTCTGTCCTGTTTTGTTTGATTCGGAGGAAACCTGTGTTTTCACGTTTTGAGTTAAAAGCCTGTTTTTGTTCTGTTTTGTCCCGGAGTTTTGGACGACTTTTATTTTGCTAAATAAAAGTTTTGATCGTCAACGCAGTTGAGTTCTCCCTTCCTGCCTCCTGCCTCCGTTCTGGTCCGGTCCCCCCTGACACTAACATCACAATGATCTACAATTCCATAAATCCTGGCCTTTTGAAACGCACTAAAGGGATTTTGTTATTTTGAATTCCATGAAAGATATCATAGCATTTATTCACCTGCTGCAGCTAAATTATTTTTAGAACAGGCAGATGAAGACCTAAGTAAACATTGTCTCGTCGCCTCCTGTCCGACTTTCTTTCCTTATTTTCCACAAACATCTTCCTTCTTCATCCTTAGTTTTCCCCCCCAAAGGCATCACGATGCATTATCATGAACTGAGACCCCGGCCCCTGAAATCTCCTCTCATCACATCTCCACGTGTGTGCTCGTATATCAGTGGAAGGAGTTATTCCAGTTTAATCAAAAGGCATAAATACAACATTAATAGGAACACTGCTTAGGTAGCTTACGGGAGCGAGTAATACCCGAGGCGGAATGAAACGGGGTCTGACTTGTGTCGGTTTGATTAAACTATTTCCATTTTGCGCATTTAATGCGATGCCACCGAGCATAACATGTTTTTTTTTTTCAAACCCGAAGGATTGTAGGTTTGTTTGGTAAATACTTGTATGGGAAATCCAGTCCTAATGTCATGATTAGGGTTCTGATTGGCTCCCTGTCACTATTTGAACCCAGTCCTGTCTGTACCCTGTTGTCAGTCCGTCTGCGAACCTCTGTTTATAGAAGGCAAGCCTTTTTCGACCCTGGATCCCGCCTGTCCTGTTTTTGCTCCCGTTTGTCGCCGGCTACGACCTATTTTGATCCCGACCACATCTGCTCTCCCGTCCTGGCTTGTGACCCATTTTTGATCACGACTACGTGTGCTCTCCCGTCCCGGCTTACGACCCGTCTCTGACCCTGACCACCTTTTTGCTCTCCTGTCCCGGCTATCGATCTGTTTTTCTGTCCCTGACACTGCCATCGCCCGCTACGGAAGATCCACTTCCGTATTCGGATCGCGATCCGATTGCAAGAGCGACTTGATTCCTGCGCCCAGCGAGCACCGGATCGTGGGCGCAGTCCTTCCTCTTTCTATTCAATAAAACTTGTGAGGAACGTTACGCAATTGGGTCCTGTTTCCGTTCTGGTCCTGACATATAATGCGTTAATGCCTTGCAGGAGTTGTAAGTAAACAAGGAGACTCATGAAACAAGTGACGTTGAATATTTTTCTCTAAATGGTGACATTTCATCTATCCATCCGTTATCTGCACCGCTTATCCACAGTAGGGTCGCGGGGGTGCAGGAGCCCATCACAGATATCACTGGGCAGTGGGCAGGGTGTCAAGAACCAGAACAGGATCAGGACCCAATCGCGTGACGTTCTCACACAAGCCTTAATTCTACGGGAAATGGGGAGTCATGCACGTTAGGCAGATGGTCCGGCGTGGAAAGACAGGAAGCCAGAGACCGACGAGATCGATTCCAATTGCTCGGGTTGATACCGGACAGATGGGGTCGATACTGGACAGGACGGGACAGACAAGATAGATAACGAATCAGGATATCGAAAATAAACAGTAGAAACTAGACGGGAACAAAAACTGGAGAAAAAACAACAGGACAAAAACAGACCGAACAGAACAAAACTGGAACCCGAAATTAAACAGGACAAAAAAAAACGGGAACCATACTGGACTGGAAATATCAACAGGAAAACAGGACCGAGTCAGAACCCACGTCTTGTGGGGCAGAAGTTCGTTTGACGGACTGACAAAGTAAGAGAGAGCTTAAAAAATGGAAAGACAATCTGTTAGCTAGCGCCACACGGGCGGGGCTTATTGGGCGCCATGGCAACAGTGACACAGGGCACACCCTGAACCGGTTGGTAGCCAGTCGCAGGGCGCACAAAGACAGACAACTCGCTCACTCATTCACACCTATGAACAATTTTAACCGACCAATTAAACTGACATGCATGTTTTGGGAATATAGGGGGAAACCAAGCACGGGGAGAACATGCAAACCCCGCACATGAATGCCGGAAGCCGGATTGGATCCCATGACCTCAGAACAGTGCCTCAGACGCGCTAACCACTCAACCACCATGCTGCATGGTGACATATTGATGCAGTGTAAAAGACCATAACAGTTTTGGTATACCCATCCATTCATCCATTATTTGCACCTCTTATCCTCAATAGAGTCGCGGGATGCTGGAGCCCATCCCAGCTATTTTCGGGCAGTGGGCAGGGGACACTTTGAACCTGTTGCCAGCCAGTCGCAGGGCGCACAAAGACAGACAACTCGCTCACTCATTCACACCTAAGGACAATTTGAACCAACCAATTAACCTGACATGCATGTTTTTGGAATATAGATAGATAGATAGATACTTTATTCATCCCCGTAGGGAAATTCACACTTCCAGCAGTCTACCCTGTTGTTTATTAACAGATTAACATGATGCCCTAGGGGTGTTTGTAGCGGAGTGGATGACGTCACGCTAGTCCAAAAGTTCGACATCCCTGCGGCAGATGGAAAACTTTTCTTTGTGAAAATCCAGGGATACACCACCTCGTGTTAGCAAGTCCGCCTCCTCTCCGATTCCCCCCGGCTTTCGTGTCTCTGTTTAGCGGCGTTGAAGCCGGATAGCTCCGGGTAGCTCCGGGTGGCTAAACGTTAGCGTCCGGAATGCTAAACGTGAGCCACGTTTCCGCAAAACACAGCAACTGCGCTCCCTGTGCGCTTCGATGTTTTCCCCCAGCACTCGATGATCTTATTTGGTCGTGAGTTCGCATTTACCATGATTACGGATGGTACCGAAGACTTATAACGCCGCTAGCCGCTTCGCTAGCTCCGGCTCTTCTTCCACGATAGGCCCCTTCATCACGCCGGCACGAGAATTCTTCAGGGCAAGGAGTTGATTCCTTGATTAGACGCATTTTTGTGCGCTAAATCCCATGTCCATAGGATAGAAGTAATCCATAGTGTAGTTGTCAAAACGGGAAGAAAAAACACCGAAGATAGTAGCAGACAATAAAACAATAGGGCAGCTGCTGGAAAAGGGAGCCGCTCGTGGCAGCGCCGCTTTGATCTATATAGGGGGAAACCAAGCACGGGGAGAACATGCAAACTCCGCACATGAATGCCGGAAGCCGGATTTGATCCCATGACCTCAGAACTGTGCCTCAGACGCGCTAACCACTCAACCACCATGCTGCATGGTGACATAATAATGCAGTGTAAAAGACCTTAACAGTTTTGCGCTATTTCCTTTGTATTCCAGTTGAAATGTTAGCTAAACACTGTGCACAAGTTGCGTATATTCCGAACCGCATGGTTCATTTATAGTCTCTCTTGTTTATCCAAAATAGCTTTTAACCGTAGTTCAAATCTATTAGTCGATGTCACACACTCGGATACGTTTATGCAGCTGCCTTGCAGCCATCTTACCTCAGAACTAAGAAGAAACAGGGAAAAAACACTTGATTCTATGGTTTGATTCGCGCCTCGGCCGAGTCATACCTAATTGGTAAAATGGCGGCGCCCTCTGTTGGCTGCGGCTGCATCGGCTCGCTACAACGGGTCAGGTGTATCGACATTTCGTTCTGTGTACATTGTTACAAAGAATGACAATACAAAGGAAATTATTATTATTATTATTATTATATTTTGTTTAACTTTTCACAAATAATGGATTTATGAAAACTGAGTCCAAAGTGTATTATATTGACCGATTTATTATTATTTGTTATGTGTACCGTATTTTTCCGTATTATAACAAAAACATTACATTTTCATATATTTTTCATATATTAGGCACACTGGACTGACTATAAGGTACATGGAATATTAAGTACAGCAGGGGTGTCAAACTCATTTGAACTCGAGGGCCACACCATAGAACAAACATTCCCTCGGGGGCCGGACGAGTAGATTAAAGAGAAAGAAAAAGAGATAAAGAAATAAGAGAAAGAGGGAGGGGAAAGGAGAGAAGGCGGGACAAAGAAAGAGAGAGGGAGAGAGCGTGAGAAACAAGAGATAAAATGAGAAGTCGTGAGAGGAGAAAAGAAAGGGAGCGGAAGAAAGAAATCCAAAGAGAAATAGAAAGACAGAAGGAGAGAAAAGAGAAAAGAAAGCGCACAGGGGTAGGGAAAGAGAAAGAGAAAAGAGAGAAAAGGAAAAAAGGAAGTTAGAGCAAAAGAAGTTAAAAAGACACAGAGAGAGAAAGAGACAAAGAGCAACAAAGGAAGAGAAAAAGAGAGACACAGAGAGTGAAAGAGACAGAGACAGAGTGGGAGAAAAGGGGTGGAAAAGAGGGAGAGAGAGATAAAAATAAATACAAGTACAGTGTCTTTGTTCGAGGCACCTGGCTTTGGCAACGTCAAGTTGACCTATTTCAACCTGCAGCTTGTTTTTCTCTTGCGCTTCTCTGAGTGTTGTCTGGCGGGCCGGATTCAATCCCTTAACGGGCCTGACCTGGCCCGCGGGCCGCCTGTTTGACACATGTGAAGTACAGTAAAAGATACCTTATTATTTTGTACTTCACATACTCGCGGTATAAAGCAGTGTCACGGTTGCCCATGGCGCCCAATCGGCCCCGCCTGTTTGGAGCCAGCTGCGGCTCGTTGACTGATAGGCTTCCCTCCTATTTAAGCTCAGTGGTCTCACTTACCCTTTGTCAGTCCGTCAACAAACCTCTGCACCCGCTAAACGTGTGTTTTGACTCTGTCCGGTTTCCTGTTTGTGTTTCCTGTCCGGTATCGTTCCCGTCTATTTTGTCCTGTCTAATATCGATCTCCAGTATCGTTCCTGGGTATTTTGTTCTGTTTAATTTCGATCTCCAATGTCTGGTATCATTTCCATCTATCTTGTTGTGGAAATTGGAGTATTTTATGAACCCAAATCCGAAACAAATGCCTCTGGCTAATTTGCCAAGTGACTGTTGCTGTTTTCAAATAGTCCAACATCAAGAGGTACTGCCAGACAAAACATGCTTACTACAAAAAGCTAACTGGAAGCACCCATCCATTATCTGCACCACATATCCTCAGTAGGGTCGCGGGGGTGCTGGAGCCCATCCCAGCTATTTTCCGGCAGTGGGCAGGGGACACCCTGAACTGGTTGCCAGTCAGTTGCAGGGCTAACTGGAAACAAACGCTGTGAAAAGGTGAAGCAACTGGAAGCTGTTCTAACGGCACAGCAGCACTTTTTCACGAGACCCTGCGAGTCAAATGAAAATGCTACAAAGACGAGCTACTGCATACCTTTCACAGAGGATGAATTCATTAAAGACTCTTCAAAAAATGCCTCTCTGAATAGTCGGTCCCTCACACATTTTCAGCTTACCGAATTTGCCCCCCTTTCTGAAAAGTTTGGACACCCCTGCTGTCGAGAACATTGATGCAGTTGAAACATATTTTATTGCACGGGGGCGCTTGGCGGTGACTGATGAGCTCAACAGAAGAAACGGTCGTATAAATATACTGTACACGCATAAAATTGTGCCCCCACACCTCCCTGTGAGAGGCGACGTCCTCCTCTCAGTCCCAGCCCTTCTCCCTAATGGCAGTTTCACATTCTTTTTTTTAAAAAACACAGGTAACAGAAACAAATCCTTGATCACATTTTTTGCAACCTGATTTGCGGGAAAAAAAACAAAAGCAACCAATTCCTGCAATGCAGCACTGCAGCTTCACCATGTTTGTATTGAACCGCACTGCCTTGTCGTCACAGGTCAGGAGCGATCTGAGGATAATCGAATGTGTAGATCGCTGTTATTTAACCAGTGTGCTGTCAGACATTGTGTGCAGCAGAAAATTGCCCAATTTCATCTTTGCAAAAAAAAAAAAACAAAAAAAAAACACCATCGTTCAATATCTCTGCTCTTTTCCAGTGATCAGCCGAGTAACATTCATCCGTAGGTGGATCGAAATTACTATTGTTTTTCATTATATATATATATATATCGTAAATTCGGAACTATAGAGCGCACCTGATTATAAGCCGCACCCACCACATTTTGAGAGGAAAACCGATTTCGTACATACACAAGCCGCACCTGTATATAAGCCGCATGCGCCCACATTTAAACATGTAACACAAACTCAAAATTAACCCAAACCCGACTTCAAGTCCCGCGATTGAAACTAAATGTCCTTCATCAAAGTCCACAGTCCAAAAATCACAGCCGGCAAAATGAACGGAAAATGATACCGGTACTTAAGGTTTGATGCAGACCTGCAGATTCCAGGTCCCGTTGAAAGTAATCCAAGGAAAAAAGTGTATTTTTTCAAAGGTAAGGGTGGGAAAAATATATATCCACTATTGTCCGCTGCGTCCACAAACAAGTCTGTCTGTTCCTCACCTTTACCCCACTTCCCGTCACCCCCCGTTTGTTCCGCCCCTCCTTTTTCATTCGCCCGTGCAAAACATATCAGAATAAGTGTCTAAAATAAATACATTACAAAAATATACAGTTGCAAATACATATTATACATGGGTTACAAATATTTACAAAGAAAGACGGTACACCGAGAGAGTTTTCAAAGCTTTAATAATAATAATATATCTTTGACAGGGCAGTTAATGGTAGCAACACTCGAGCGCCGCTAGGGGGCGTTAGAAAAATGACATAAATTGGCCGCATCACTGAATAAGCCGCAGGGTTGAAAGTTAGGGAAAAAAGTAGCGGCTTATAGTCCGGAATTTACAGTACTAATGATCTTCCCTTGACTTCATGAGTTGATGAAGGTGTTAAGATTGTGTGCCAAAATATTATAAAATGTCACAACCAGAACGGAAGTAGGACCCAAATGCGTCACGTTAATCACGAGGAAGCACTCAATTTTACACACTGCCCCTTTAACAACGTGATATACATGAACATGTTCATTTGTGCTGTTAAAAGAAGACATAGCTGGAATTTGTGGATGTTCCTGAGTACTTTTGTCCTCAAATGTGTACAATTGCTTGTTTGTTGCCACTCTTGTCATATTGAAATATGTCACTGCCTATATTTAGTGTCCCGACCAGAACGGAATTAGGACCCAGATGCGTAACGTTAATCACAAGTTGATTGAGATATAGAGGATATAGGTGCTTGCTGGATGCGGGAAGCAAGCCGCTCATGGAATCGGAATGTGTTCCGGATGCGGAAGTGGATCTTCCGGAGAGGGAGACGGAAAAACAGGTCGTTAGCCGGGACTGTCAGGACTAGGACGGAAACAGAACCTAAAAGCGTTACGTTTCTCACAAGTTGTATTAGAGGAAAGAGAAAGGGCTGAGCCCACGATCCGGTGTTCGCTGGATGCGGGAATCAAGTCGCTCTTGTACTCGCGTGGTGGATCTTCCGTAGCGAGCAATGGCGGTGTCAGGGATGGAAAAAACGGGTCAGAAACTAGGAGAGCAAGGCGTGGTCGGAAGCGAGTCGTAAGCCAGAACGGGAGAGTAGACGTAGTCGGGGACAAAAGGAGGTCGTAAGCCGGGAGGGGAGAGCAGACGTGGTCAGGATCAAAACAGGTCAAAGTCGGAGACAGACGGGAGCAGAAAACGGGACAGGTGGGAGTCAGGGTTGAAAAAGGCTTGCCAAGTGTTCACTGAGTTTCGCAGACGGACTGACAAAAAGGGACAGACAGGACTGGGTTCAAATACTGACAGGGAGCCAATCAGAACCCGCGGCAGTTGGTGCCAAATGAGCGGGCATAGGTGAGTCACATCAGTAATCATGACACACAATCCTTGAAATGGTTCTTTGTTAGATGCGAATGAAAGAAAAAATATGTGGCCCCTCCACATAAGAGCTACTTTAGTTACAAGAAAATTGAGAGTGTGCGGTGCAGGACCACCAGGTTCTCCAACAGCTTTGTCCCCCTTGCCATTAGACTGTTAAATGGTCCATCACACACATAGTAAGCCTACACAGCTGCTAATCTGTACATCTGTTTGTTGTTTTGTTGTTGTTGTTGTTGTTGTTGTTTTTTGCACTACTGGCAGTTTTCTTATACCTAGCCACTCCTTTGCACATCTGTTCTCCTCTGCACTATCGTACTCCAGTGTTATTGTTAGTGTATAGTGACTTGTTTACCTGACTGCCCATTTTGCACATCTGATTAGCTGCTCCTCTTGCACTCTTTGCACTACTGAATAATACTATACATAGCTATAATTATTTAGTATATTATTAATACTTCAATACTCCAACTCAATACAACATTTTATTTTTATCTGTACATTCAAGGAAACTGTGCGGGTCAGTTGTATCGACATTTTGTTCTGTATACACGTGTACAAGAATGACAATAAAGTATATCTGAATCTGAATCTGAATCTGAAAGGTCTTTTGCAGAAAAATCTTGCCTGACATACGAGAAAAAATTGGTTGGTTACCACCATCAAAAGTGCTCATAATAAACTCACATTTTCTTTTGTTACGGTACTTTAATGTTAAATTAAGATTTCAATGTGTTTTTAGTGTGGCCCGCGACTGGCTGGCAACCAGTTCATGTCCCCTGCCCACTGCCCGAAGATAGCTGGGACGGGCTCCAGCACCCCCGCCACCCTATTGAGGATAAGCGATGCAGATAATGGTGTCACGGGGCGGACCAGGTTGCTTAAAGTCGGAACTCATATGCGTAGACGATCTGTCACTTTAAATAGGAAATAAAAGTTGTCCAACACACACAAACGGACCAAGGACAAGAAGGACAAGAAGGACAAGACGCCAGAGACCGACGAGATCGATAACGAATCAGGGTAACGAAAATAAACAGGAGAAACTAGAAAGTAACTAAAACTGGAGAAACCAACCAACAGGACAAGAATAGACGGAAGACAAAACTGGAACCCGAAATTAAACAGTACAAAAATAAGCGGGAACAATACCTGACTGCAGATATCACAGGAAAACAGGACAGAACCCACGTCTTGTGGGGCAGAAGTTCGTTGACGGGCTGACACTGAAGCAAGAGAGCGCTGAGCTTTACATTAGGGTGGTCCTTATTTTTCGACTTTTAAAATTTCATGCTCTGACCCCTTGAATATGTTCCAATATATACAAAACGTAATTAGGCAAAGTTTCATCAAAATCAAAGGATATTTAGAGGTCGCTCAAGGCCTCTGAAATTTTGGTATGAAAAATAAGGATTTTTCGCACATTATATCAGACCTAGTGTACAAAGTTACTTGTAACTTTTCTTGTGTTACAATTATAAGCAATGGACTAAAATTGGATGTTCTAAAACGCCGTACACATAGGGTTAAGATTTCCGTTTTTTCTCGAAAATTGCCAAAATTTTACCATTTTGGGAAATTTCAAAGTCGTTGAGCAACCTCTAAATATTATCCAAATTGTTCAAAATTGCACACAGTGTGTTTTTATCGATATAAGAACATATGCGGGGGGTCAGAGCCCAATATTTCCCCCCAAAAAATTTCGACCCCCATTAAGGACCACCCTACTTTACATACACTACACAGAAAGTCAATATCTAAACGAGCCGCAGCTGGCACAACACGGGCGGGGCCAATTGGGCACCATGGCAACAGTAACACACACGGGCAGGGAATTGGGCACCACGGCAACCGTGACACACAAGGGCGTGGCCAAGTGACGCCATGGCAACCATGACACACACGGCAGCGGATAAGTGGGCGCCATGACAAAAATGGGTTTGCTGTCAAATATTATTGAACTATTTACAATGCCGATAAGTTCAGGGTGTCCCCTGCCCATTGCCCGAAGATAGCTGGGATGGGCTCCAGCACCCCCGCCACCCTACTGAGGATAAGCGATGCAGATAATGGTGTCACGGGGCGGACCAGGTTGCTTAAAGTCGGAACTCATATGCGTAGACGATCTGTCACTTTAAATAGGAAATAAAAGTTGTCCAACACACAAACGGACCAAAAACAAAACAAAACAGGTTTGAAGGCAATCAAAATTACAAACTAGGCATTTCTGAGATCAAACAGGAATGAACAGGTCTTCAACAGGGTAAAGCAATGGTCTGGCAACGGGCAGTCCAAAAAGGAGCAAGTTAAGTTCTCCAAAAGCAATCAGTCCAATGCGTCTCAGCCGGTGTCAAGGGGCGGGGCCAGCTGGGCGCCATGACAACCATGCAGGACATGACAAATAGATGAATAGGTGTTCAAGATACGAGAGAAGATCCATGGACGAATTCATCTCACTGTATTTCTTTTTGACAGCCATACTGCACAAACTGCTTTGTGGATAAACAAAAGCTTTGGGGATAGACTTAAGCTTCTTTGAACACCGCCACAAGAGCATCATTAAAAACTGATGTAGGTGGTGAGGAATCACAATGCAAAACACAGGAAGCAGTGCCATCTGCCAGGATAAGCAGCAGAGAGAAATATTTACCATTTTGATCATAACATGTGAGCGAGGTTAGCTTAGCGCTTGCAAAAAGTAAACTAGTGCTTTCCAAATAACTGCTGACGTGCACATGCATGATTGATGAAGGGAGTTGCTTACACGTAATCGTCTCAAATCATCCTACCAATCTTGCTCAGCGCAGATTGGTAGGATGATTTGAGGATCAAAGACGATCAATGGGAAGAGTCGCCCAATCGGAGAGCAACGGCACACACTCATTTGCGTACATAGACAGAGAAACTGTTGTCAGGGTTGGGTAGGTTTACTTTAACTGGATTACTTTTCAATTACTTTTGGATGACTCCAAAACCAAAAATGCTAATATAAGACAAAATAAACTAAAAATGAATACAATGATGACTCACAACACGTGGTAAGCTTTCTCTCCTGGCTTTGATCTCTTTGATCTCCGGCAAAACGAACATCAAATGCGACAGAAACAAAATGAAAATCAATCCAAACAGCTTGCCAACATAATTTTTGCCGTTCCATGTATTCCGTTACTCCCCAAACCGTTCACAAAATTTTGTAATTTTATTCATATTTAGTTATAACTCACCCACTACTACACCAATATTTCATTTTTTCATTTTGCTCCCGTCTGTCACTGGACAAGGCCCGTTTTTTTTATCCTGACCACGTCTTCTCTCTCGTCCCAGCTTACGGCCTCTTTTTATTCCCGACTACGTCTACTCTCCCGTTCTGGCTTACGACTCCTTTCCGATCCCCACCCCGCCGTGATCCCGACCTAGTTTTTCTCTCCCTGGCACCGCCATTGCTCGCTATGGGAGATCCACTTCCGTGTTCGGATCACAATCCGAGTACAAGAGCGACTTGCTTCTTGCGTCCAGCGAACACTGGATTGTGGGCGCAGCCCTTCCTCTTTCCTTCAATAAAACTTGTGCTAAACGTCACGCAATTGGGTCCTGTTTCCGTTCTGGTCCTAACAGAAACACACAACAATGTCAGCATTCGTCTTTGGTACTGTGACTAAAAATAATGTGATGATGAGCTAAAATCAGGGTTGGGTAGAGTTACTTCAACTGGATTACTTTCAATGACTTTTGGATGACTCCAATACCAAATATGCTAATAAAAGACAAAAGAAACTAAATATGAATACAATGACTCACAACGCGTGGTAAGCTTTCTCTCCTGGCTTTGATCTCTTTGATCTCCGGCAAAACGAACATCAAATGCCACAGAAACAAAATGAAAATAAATCCAAACAGCTTGCCAACATCATTTTTGCTGTTCCGTGTATTCCGTTACTCCCCGAGCCTGCACAAAATTTAGTCATTTTATTCATATTTAGTTTCTTTTGTCTTTTATTAGCACATTTGGTATTGGAGTAATCCAAAAGTCATTGAAAGTAATCCAGTTAAAGTAACCCTACCCAACCCTGCAGATAAATTGTTGGGTTGTTGGAATCTTCCGCAATTGTGTGGGTATTTTTGAATGCAGTGGCAGGCCATGCAGTTTTACCCTGGTTCTCTGAGTCCGATGGGGCCATTTTGCTTGGTCGGTGCACACAAAGGGCCCCACACTGCACAGACCCGCGACACGCAAAGCCTGTCTTTTCTTACAAACTTTAGGAAGTTAAACAATACTCTACAAACAGAGATTAGAATAGAATAGAATATGCCTTTATTGTCATTGTTACAACATGGGATATGCTATGACAACGAAATTGGACGACTCCAGTTCCACATTTACAGTGAGGATAAGGAAACAAAGAGATAAAGGAACAAAGAACTAACTGACTTTGTTGTAAGTAGGCTTTGATGAGGGGGGTGAGGTTCAAACAGAGTTGCTGGATACAACCGGAATGTTTGATGTTTGATCTTACATTACACATTACACATAGTCCAGTGTTTTTCCGAATTGATCAGTCCACAATTTGGATTTTGTGTGGAAAATTAAGTTTAATCTTTCATTTAAGCTAGGGCTGTGGTCTACTAACAAGCAAAATGCTAACATAGCATTATTGTCCCTTCCAATCGCCTTTTAGGGGATCGGAAAACTATTATATGTTGTCAAAAGAAGATCTATTCAAAAACTCTCAGTATTATCGGTATTGATTACTTTCGAATGATCTATACGATGCTCCTTGTTTTCCAAAACAGCACTGATTCTAAGGTGTTGTTGGTGACAATCAAGTCGATTACCACTTTTGAAAAACCACTGTATTATTAAATCTATAATTAAAAATGTCAGCGAGAGAGAGCCTCGCCCTGACCTGAATGTAATGATTGACATTTTAAGCCCGACACAGCCTGAAATTCAGGTTGTGTAAGGCGAGTGGGGCTAAAGATATTACCTCTAGGATGAAAGTGGTGGACAAAAGCTTTTCCCGTTCGCAAAAGGCTTGCTTCAGTTTTTTTGACCATTTGCGATTAAATCAACACAACAACATTTTTCCTTGTCCAGCTCGTTCTTTTCAAGTTTAACGGCTGTTGTCTTAAACTCGTGCGAAAAAGTTAGCGGACACCAGGGTAGACGACTCTCAAAAGTTGCCTGCCCGGCCATAAAGTTGCCTGCCCAATTTTTCCCAACTTGAAATATAATAAGACAACTAATTGCAAAAAAAGAATAACATTGTTGCAAAGTATTAAGGATTGATAATCAGTATATATAACAGAACAATTCTTTAGAATTAAATTTATTATCAATCTATTATAACATTCTTTGCATGTATATGACGTCGCTGTTTTCCATCTGCCATTAGTATGTACCTGTATTTACTCATCTTCATTCATGCAATGTTTGCGTTGCGTCGTCTGCTACAAGCCCCGTGAACTCCTCCTTCCACGATGCTTTTAATGTACGTTTACGTTTTGTAGCGTCACCAATTTTGTTAGCTTCTTTTGAATATTTCTTCTGGGGCTGAGGTTTTGGCTTGATTTCTAACCCCTTTTCCATTTTTCTGTGTTCTCTGTGTGTCTACTTTGGGCAATGATGTGCAAATGCACGACCTTATGACGCTCGTGTCACGGTCGCCTTGGTGACCAGTCTGCCCCGCCCTCTGGGCAACAGCTGAAAGCAGTTCCACTAATTGTGGATCTGCTACTTAAGGCTGCATTGTGGGTTCTGCGGTGGCTGGTTCATTACTCATTATTCACAATCCCGGTCTGTTATGCCTTGTCCTGTTTTAGTCTGTTATGCCTTGTCCTGTTGAGTTCGTGCCGGAGGAACTCTGTATTGTTCTGTTTTGCCTCGGAGTATTGGGCGACTTTTATTTTATTAAATAAAACCTATGGATCGTCAACGCATTTGAGTTCTCCCTTCATGCCTCCTGCCTCCGTTCTGGTCCGGTCACCTTCCACGCCACCACGTCTCGTGACAGAATGAACCAGCCAACAAATAGAACTCAGCGAACGATCCCAGCGCGACTTGGGAGAGCTGGAGAGCGCAGTTCGGCAGGCGCCTACTGAGTTGGCCTTCCCTGCCCGTTCGAACCACGGCCCCGCCCGTCGTGGCCCTTGCTGTGCCTCGAATGGGGTCCCGGGAAGAATTGACGCCTGCCTGTTCGACTCTCATGCCTGCCTGCCCGACTCCCGTGCCGATTGCCTGCTATTCCGTCTCCCCTGCGTGCCAGCCCGACTCCGACTCCGCTGCCCGTCGGGCCGACTCCGACTCCGCTGCCCGTCGGGCCGACTCCGACTCCGCTGCCTGCCAGCCCGACTCCGCTCCTCCTGTTTTGTCGGTTCTGATTTTGACTCTCTCATGTCTTGTCTGTTCTGATTTTGACTCTCTCATGTCTTGTCTGTTCTGATTTTGACTCTCTCATGTCTTGTCTGTTCTGATTTTGACTCTCTTATGTCTTGTCTGTTTTGATTTTGACCCTCTCATGTCTTGCCTGTTCTGATTCCGCCTGTCCTGTCTGAATCGCCACTTCTGAACCTGAACCCCTGAGCCTGACTCTTCTGAATCTGACCCCCCCTGAGTGCGACTCTTCTGAATCTGACCCCCCCTGAGTGCGACTCTTCTGCATCGGCCTGACCTGAGTGCGACTCTTCTGCATCGGCCTGACCTGAGTGCGACTCTTCTGCATCGGCCTGACCTGAGTGCGACTCTTCTGCATCGGCCTGACCTGAGTGCGACTCTTCTGCATCGGCCTGACCTGAGTGCGACTCTTCTGCATCGGCCTGACCTGAGTGCGACTCTTCTGCATCGGCCTGACCTGAGTGCGACTCTTCTGCATCGGCCTGACCTGAGTGCGACTCTTCTGTAGAGGCCTGTCCTGTTTACCTGTTCTGATTTTGCCTGTCCTGTTCTCGTCGGTTCTGCCTGTCTGTTATCCCCTGTCCAGTTGCCCACCAGAACCCCTCCCTGCCGAGCGCCGATTCCGATCCGCCCGACGCAGATGGCGCCTGCCTCTCCCCGTTCCTGCGTGTTCGGAGGAGGGAGCGAGGTTGCCCCAATCGCGAGCGTCAATATTCCGGGGCGTGAGGTTGTAATTTTTTCTTTTTGGGACCTCGGGAGCTGTCCCTTAAGAGGGGGGCTCTGTCACGGTCGCCTTGGTGACCAGTCTGCCCCGCCCTCTGGGCAACAGCTGAAAGCAGTTCCACTAATTGTGGATCTGCTACTTAAGGCTGCATTGTGGGTTCTGCGGTGGCTGGTTCATTACTCATTATTCACAATCCCGGTCTGTTATGCCTTGTCCTGTTTTAGTCTGTTATGCCTTGTCCTGTTGAGTTCGTGCCGGAGGAACTCTGTATTGTTCTGTTTTGCCTCGGAGTATTGGGCGACTTTTATTTTATTAAATAAAACCTATGGATCGTCAACGCATTTGAGTTCTCCCTTCATGCCTCCTGCCTCCGTTCTGGTCCGGTCACCTTCCACGCCACCACGTCTCGTGACAGCTCGGGAAAGTCCGGAAGCACGGAGTTATTCAATGCATGGTACAATCTCCAGTATCGGGTATCGTCCCCGTCTATCTCGTCCTGTTTGATATCGAACTCCAGTCTCCAGTGTCTGGTATCGTTCCCGTCTATCTCGTTCTGGCTGATCTCTGTCTCCAGTCTCCTATATCTGTTATCAATCCTGTCAGTCCCGTTCTGTCCTGTATCGACACCATCTGTCCGGTATTGGCTCATGTAACTAGTATCAATCTCGTTGGTATCTGACTTCCTGTTATTCCACACCAGACTGTCTTTCTTCTTCCGCCCTGCGATTGTGGAATCACTGGCGTTTGTGTTAATGTGCCTGACTTCCCCATTCCCGTAAAATAAAGCTTGTGTGAGAAACGTTACGCTTCTGGGTCCTCCTCCTGTTCCAGTTCTTGACACCAATATTATGGGATCACTTGGAAATTGCACAATGTCCCTACCAATGCCAAAACCAAATATCATCATATCAAGAGAAAACCTCCACAGATGTCATCTATATAGGCTTCATTTCCATATCCCACCAACTTTTCTCATCCATTACCTTGTTTTCATGACGTAGCATATGACGTCTTTTGATTATACTGTTCAGAGATTAAAAATCCCTGCCTGATTGTTGAGCTGCTTTCTTGTGACCCCGCACCGGCTGAGCAGAAAAAAAAGAAAGAGCTTTGCTTTCTCTCTCTATTACTTGTTTGCTTTTGCACAAACATCACAAGGCTAGCTGCTAAGAAGCTTGGCGTTATCTGCTATCAACAGATGTCTTTGACGACAACATCACTAAGCCTGTCAATTCTGGTCTAGATGTTGAGATCGTTTTCCACATCTTTTCACTGTCATGTAGTATTCTATACTACAAACTACACCCTGTACATTTTTTAAAAGGGTTTGTCAGAGCCCGAACTGGTGGAGGACCCAGACGCGTAACGTTTTCACACAAAATAGATGGATACTTTATTCATCACGCACGGCGGCGCAGTGGTTAGCGCTTGTGCGGCACAGTTCATGTCATGGTAACCTGTCGTGGGTTTAAATCCAGCTCCAGACTTCCTGTGCGGAGTTTGTATGTTCTCCCCGTGCTTGCGTGGGTTTCTTCCGGGCACTCCGGTTTCCTCCCACGTTCCAAAAACATGCATTTCAGGTGAATTGGCCGGTCCAAATTGTCCCTAGGTGTGAATGAGCGAATGAGTTGTCTGTCACTGTGTGCCCTGCGATTAGCTGGCAACCAGTTCAGGGTGTCCCCTGCCCAATGCCCGGAGATGGCTGGGATGGGCTCCAGCCCCCCCGCGACCCTAATGAGGATAAGCGGTACGGCTAATGAGATGAGATGAGATGAACTCAGCTGTGCATTAAAAACAATATATATATTCATCCCCGCAGGGAAATTCACACTTCCAGCAGCATCCCTGCGCTGGAGAACAAAACAATAATAAAGCAAAAAGAATACAATACACAAATACCCAATGTGACGTGTTAATACCCAATGTAGCGTGTTATATAGAGTATCTGCTACACAGAATACACACTGCAATAGAAATACGGCAATATGCAATGTGGAGGGTGTGGTTTAATGCGGGCCTTTACTCCGCCGTGTGGAGTTAAAGAGCCTCATGGCATGAGGAAGAAAAGATCTCCTCAGTCTGTCTGTGGTACAAGACAGTGACAGCAGTGTGTCACTGAAGCTGCTCTTCTGTCTGAAGATAATGCTGTGTAGTGGATGAGATGAATTGTCCATGATTGACCGCAGCTTTTCCAGTGCCCGTCTCTCAGCTACTGTTGTCAGGCTGTCCAGCTCTGTGCCCACAACAGAGCTCGCTTGCAAGCCTTATTTTACGGGAATGAGGCAGTCGTGCGCGTGAACACAAACGCCAGTGTTGCGGCGAAGTCAGGGGCAGACGAGACAGAAACCGGACAGGGCAGATGGGATCGATACAGGATACTAGAGCAAAATACCGGACGGGACAGACGGGATCAGTACCGGATACTGGAGCAAGATACCGGACAGGACGAGACAAACAGGATCAATACCGGATACTAAGGACTGGAACAAGTTACCGGACAGGAGGATTATTGATGAATGCACTATTCCTTTACTTGCTCTGTACCTGTTCCTCATGCCGGATCCTGAATGGGGGTTGGGAAAAAATGTATCTTACGCGTTTTCAAAGTAAAACTTCATTAAATTATACACAAGAGCAACTAGTGATTTTCCGTACAACCCGTGATCTTGTGAAACATGCATAATCACGGGTATCTTAAACAGATGCACCTTGGAACCAAGACATTGTTTCATTCCACCTTAATCAATCCTAGGTTGTCGTTATATACCCCCGAAAATACACTTTTGGGTACCCATCCATTGGAACTTCCGGCATTGAGCCTAGGATTTTTACTGTGTTTTAGTAATACTTCAATATTGATGTCGGACTCTGATTGGCTCCCTATTTAAATCCACTGCTATCTGTCCCCTTTTGTCAGTCCGTCCGCAAACCTCAGTTAACACTAGGCAAGCCTTTTTCGACCCGGACTCCCACCTGTTTTTTCCTCCTGTCTGTCCCCCGGCTTCAACCTGTTTTTGATCCTGACCACGTCTGTTCTCCTGTCCCGGCTTTTGACTTCTTTTTGTCCCCCGACAACGACGGCTCTCCTGTCCCGGCTTACGACAGGTTTCTGACCTTGTTTTTGCTCTCCTGTCCCGGCTATTGACCTGTTGTTCCGTCCTTGACACCGCCATCGCTCGCTACGGACGATCCACTTCCGTGTTCGGATCACAATCCGAGTACAAGAGCGACTTGCTTCCCGCGCCCAGCGAACACCGGATCGTGGGCACAGCCCTTCCTCGCTCTTTCAATAAAACATTTGATCCTGACCACGTCTGCTCTCCCGTCCCGGCTTTCGACCTCTTTTGTCCCCGACCACGTCTACTCTCCTTTCCTAGCTTGCGACTCGCTTACGACCACGGCCTTGTTTTTGCTCTCCTGTCCCGGCTACTAACCCGTTTTCTGTTCCCGACACCGCCATCGCTCGCCACGGAAGATCCACTTCCGCGTTCGGAGCGACCTCGAAGCATAATTCTTTCTTTATGTTCGTGTGATTAATCCGTTATCTAATATTGCACACGTAAACACACACAGTACCATTATTGATGTGACATTGGGAGCATTTATGAATGCAGTTCATTATAGAATCCAGTCTAAGTTTCAATTTATTTTTAAATAATGATATTTTTTGACATGTACCGGTCGTATATTTGAACGGGAACGCATTTTCTAACGGCACGGACCGTAAAATTTATTTTTCAATAAAAACCTGGCTCTCCAGATGCTATGAATCATGTGCTCCAGACACCCTCGGTTATTCTGGTCACACTAAAGGGCAATTGATTATGTCGGCAAAAGGGTTTCGAACTGATTCGTCGTATTAATGAGGCGCAGTCAGTGCTGATCATCTGTGAAGCATTTTTAAGAGGTTGTCATCAAATTTGGAAGCATTATGAAGAACACAAGTTCAAAAGTCCTGCTTCAAATATTGAAGTATCCGCTCGTCACTGTCAGAACCAGAACAGGAGGAGGACCCAGATGCTTAACGTTTTAACACAAATGTTTATTTTACGGGAATGGATTCCGTGATCGTTGGGCAGAAGAGGCAAGACAGGAAAAACGGGAAGCCAGAAACCGATGAGATCGATACCAGATGCACGAGCAGATACCAGACAGACGGGGTCGATAGCTGACAGGACAGGACGGACAGGATTGATACCAGATACACGAGCAGATACCGGAAAGGAAGGATCGATAACGGACATTACGGGACAGACAGGATCGATACACGAGCAGATACCGGACAGACGGGATAGATACCGGACAGGACGGGACAGACGGGATCGATACCAGATACTGGAGACTGGAGTCAGATATCAGACAGGACGAGATAGACGGGATCTATACCGGATACTGGAGACTGGCGAAAGATATTGGACAGGATGAGACAGGCGGAGTTTATACCGGATACTGGAGACTGTAGCAAGATATCAGACAGGACGAGACAGACGGGATCGATACCAGACACTGGAGACTGGAGTCAGATATCAAACAGGACGAGATAGACGGGATCGATACCCGATACCAGAGACTGGAGTCAGACATCAAACAGCATGAGATAGACGGGATCGATACCGGATACTGGAGACTGGAGTCACATGTCAAATAGGACGAGATAGATGGGATCGATACCAGACACTTGGGACTGCAGTCAGATGTCAAACAGGACGAGACAGACGGATCGATACCAGACACTGGGGACTGGAGTCAGATATCAAACAATACGAGATACACGGGATCGATACCAGACACTGGGGACTGGAGTCAGATATCAAACAGGACGACATAGACGGGATCGATACCCGATACTGGAGACTGGAGTCACATGTCAAATAGGACGAGATAGATGGGATCGATATCAGACACTCGGGACTGGAGTCAGTTATCAAACAGGACGAGATAGATGGAATCGATACTGGACACTGGAGTCAGATATCAGACAGGACGAGACAGACGGGATCGATACCAGACACTGGGGACTGGAGTCAGATATCAAAACACACCACAGGAAGTTATGCCCCTACGACCCAAGAGGCTAAACTATCCGTGAACCAGGATTTTTTCAAAGGGAGGAGCTACAAAATATTAATGTATTTTTTTTGTTGGGCTGCCCAAAATTATGTACCTGCCTACTCTTGTTTAACACTTTCTATCGATGCTATACACTTTATTTCACTTCTCAAGTATCACTTTGTTTTTGTGCTATTTGATACATTTACCTGACATTTCCTATCCAAACAACTAATAACCTATAAAGTGTCACGGTTGCCATGGCGCCCAATTGGCCTCGCCCGTGTGGCGCTTGTGTGGCGCCAGCTGCGGCTCGTTGACGGATTGACTCCCCTTCTATTTAAGCTCAGTGCTCTCCTTTGTCAGTCCGTCAACAAACCTATGCCCCGCAAGATGTGGGTTTTGACCCGGTCTGGTTTCCTGCTGCGTTTCCTGTCCGGTATCGTTCCCGTCTATTTTTGTCCTGTATATTATTCTCTTCAGTTTTCGTTCCCGTCTAGTTTGTCCTGTTTAATTTTGATCCCCAGTGTCTGGTGTCGTTTCCTTCTATCTCGTCCTGCTTGTTATCTGATTCCAGTCTCCAGTGCCTGATATCAATCCTTTCTGTCCCGTCCTGTCCGGTATCGGCCCCATCTGTCCGATATCTGCTATTGGTATCGATCTCGTCGGTCTCTGGCTTCCTGTCATTCCACGCCAGACTGCTACGCAACGTGCATGACTCCACATTTTCCGTAAAATAAAACTCTTGTGTGAGAAACGTCACGCATTTGGGTTCTACTGCTGTCCCGGTTCATGACATTAAGGAAAATATTGAAAATGGTCGAGTCTCTTGAAACATTTTTATACAACTACAGGTATTGGTGCCAATACCAACTTCTTTTAGGATTTGGTACTCGAAACTGTAACTAACAATAATACTGCAGTAAATTGAAATTGAATGAATACAGTATTTTGAAAACAATTTGTTATTTAAAAGTGTTGATTTAAAAAATATGAGACATGTTTTGCAGAGGGAATGGAAGTTTATATACTGTACTATTGGTATCAGTTTGATATATCAGTATCAATGATTAGTTTTGGGGGTTCGGGGTTAGTATCCGTCTAAAAACATGTAGTATTAAACATTCCTAATTTCTGCCTATCTTGTTATTTTTCCTTCAGTAGAGCGGAAGAAAATGTATCTGTATTAAGCTTCTTAAGAGGTTCTGGATTTCCCGCTAATCCATGTTCCTTCCGAGATTACTGACCCACAAAATCTGTCAGTGATATAAATATCATATTCTGTGTCACGACTCATTTCCAACTTTTCATCCGTTAATTTTTTGTCCGCTTATCCTCAAAAGTCAAGTTGCTTTCAAGATTGTGTCAGGACCAGAACGGAGACAGGACCCACTTGCGTTGCGTTTCTCACAAGTTTTATTGGAAGAAAGAGACCGGTGAGAGTCAGGGTCAAAAGAGGCTTTTCTAGTGTTTACTGAGGTTCGCAGACGGGCTGACCAAAGGGGACAGACGGGAGCAAAAAACGGAGAGGGTTGCGCCCACGATTCGGTGATTGCTGGACGCGGGAAGCAGGTCGCTCTGAACGCGGAAGTGGATCTTCCGTGGCCAGCGATGGCGGTGTCGGGGAGGGAAAAAGCGAGTCCGTAGCCGGGACAGGATAGCAAAAACGTGGTCGGGGTCGGAGGCGAGTCGGAAGCCAGAATAGGAGAGAAGAAGTAGTCGGGGACAAAAAGAGGTTGAAAGCCGGGACAGAAGAGCAGACGTGGTCAGGATCAAAAAATGGGTCGAGGCCAGGGACAGACAGGAGCAAAAAACGGGACAGGTGGGAGTCAGGGTCTAAAAGGCTTGCCTAGTGTTAACTGAGGTTCGCAGACGGGCTGACCAAAGGGGACAGACGGGAGCAAAAAACGAAGAGGGTTGCGCCCACGATTTGGTGATTGCTGGTTGCGGGAAGCAGGTCACTCTGAACGCGGAGGTGGATCTTCCGTGGCGAGCGATGGCGGTGTCGGGGAGGGAAAAAGCGAGTCCGTAGCCGGGACAGGAGAGCAAAAACGTAGTCGGGGTCGGAAGCGAGTCGGAAGCCAGAATAGGAGAGAAGACGTAGTCGGGTACAAAAATAGGTTGAAAGCTGGGACAGAAGAGCAGACGTGGTCAGGATCAAAAAATGGGTCGAGGCCAGGGACAGACGGGAGCAAAAAACGGGACAGGTGGGAGTCAGGGTCGAAAAGGCTTGTCTAGTGTTAACTGAGGTTCGCAGACGGGCTGACCAAAGGGGACAGACGGGAGCAAAAAACGAAGAGGGTTGCGCCCACGATTTGGTGATTGCTGGTTGCGGGAAGCAGGTCACTCTGAACGCGGAAGTGGATCTTCCGTGGCGAGCGATGGCGGTGTTGGGGAGGGAATAAGCGATTCTGTAGCCGGGACAGTAGAGCAAAAACGTGGTCGGGGTCGGAGGCGAGTCGGAAGCCAGAATAGGAGAGAAGAAGTAGTCGGGGACAAAAATAGGTTGAAAGCCGGGACAGGAGAGCAGATGTGGTCAGGATTAAAAAACGAGTCAAAACCAGGGAATGACGGGAGCAAAGAACAGTCCCCTTTTGTCGGTCTGTCTGCGAATCTCTGTTTTTATACGGCAAGCCCTTTTTCGTCTGTCCGTTTTTTTTCGCTCCTGTTTGTCTCCCGCTATGACCTGCTCTCCCATCCCGAATTACGACCTGTTTTGATCTCGACCACGTCTGTTCTCCTGTCCTGAATAACGATCCGTTTTTTTATCTCGACCGCGTCTAATCACCTCTCCTGGCTTTCGACTTTTTTCCGTTCCCGACACTGCCATCGCTCGCCACGGAAGTCCCACTTCCGCGTTTAGAGCGACCTGCGTCCAGCAATCCCCGGATCGTGGGTGCAACCCTTTCCCTTTCTTCTAATAAAACTGGTGAGAAACGTTACGCGAGTGGGTCCTGTTTCTATTCTGGTCCTGACACATTTTATCCACCGTATTTACTGGATTATTAGGTGCACTTTCAAATATCTGGTCAATTTGGCGTTTTTAGGTGCAGGATTGGGTAGGGTTACTTTAAATGGATTACTTTCAATTACTTTTGGATTACTCCAATACCAAATATGCTAATAAAAGGCAAAATAAACTAAATATGAATAAAATGACTCAATTTTGTGCAGGCTCGGGGAATACATGGAAGGGCAAAAATGATGTTGACAAGCTGTTTGGGTCTATTTTCATTTTGTTTCTGTCGCATTTGATGTTCGTTTTGCCGGAGATCAAAGAGATCAAAGCCAGGAGAGAGAGCTCACCACATGTTGTTAGTCATCATTTTATTCATATTTAGTTTCTTTTGACTTTTATTAGCATATTTGGTATTGGAGTCATCCAAAAGTCATTGAAAGTAATCCAGTTAAAGTAACCCTGCCCAACCCTGGTTATAGAGATAGATAGATAGATAGATAGATAGATATGCATAGATACATAAAAAGTTATAGAGATAGATAGATACATAGAAAGTTATAGAGATAGATGTCTAGATAGATAGATAGATATCCATAGATATGCATAGATACATAGAAAGTTATAGAGATAGATAGATAGATAGATATGCATAGATACATTTGATCTTCGTTTTGCCAGAGATCAAAGCCAGGAGAGAAAGCTTACCACATGTTGTGAGTCATCATTTGATTCCTATTTAGTTTCTTTTGTCTTTTATTAGCATATTTGGTATTGGAGTCATCCAAAAGTCATTAAAAGTAATCAAGTTAAAGTAACCCTACCCAACCCTGGATATGAAAAATACGTGTGTTAATATTTTTAAACAAATCTCTCCCCATTTCGGTATTTTCAGTTGCAGGAAGTTCCTTCCCTTATAATTTACCACAGGGAAACGTTACCTTAATTTTTTGCATGGCCCATAACAGACTTTGCATTTTGTGCCCTGTTTAGGTGTAGCATCCACGACTATGCTTTATAGGACAATACCATACATACTAATGCCAAATGCCATTAACCACAAGGGAAGAAGAAATGCAATGGCAAAGTGAAGCAGTTTTTTGGTCCTTTTTAAGCAGACTTGTTGTGAAACATGGCAAAATTTCAAGCATTTACATCACCCAAAACTCAAGTACTTTTCAATCTTGGAAACAAAACATGAAAGTTTAAGCATTTTCAAGGACTGTTATTTTTGAACTTGTAAATTTTTTTGTCAGTGAAGGCCTGAATATGGTGTGAAACCATGAGTAAAGGCCTCCTGTGACGTTTCACATCGATCAGACATTTTTAAAAGCAATATTGGGATTTTGGCAAATTAGGTGGTTTAGTTTTGCCGGAGATCAAAGAGATCAAAGCCAGGAGAGAAAGCTTACCACGTGTTGTGAGTCATCATTTTATTCATATTTAGTTTCTTTTGTCTTTTATAAGCATATTTGGTAATGGAGTAATCCAAAAGTAATTGAAAGTAATCCAGTTAAAGTAACCCTACCCAACCTTGCGCATTTTATGTTCGTTTTGCCGGAGATCAAAGAGATCAAAGCCAGGAGAGAAAGCTTACCACGTGTTGTGAGTCATCATTTTTCATATTTAGTTTCTTTTGTTTTTTAGTAGCATATTTGGTAATGGAGTAATCCAAAAGTAATTGAAAGTAATCCAGTTAAAGTAACCCTACCCAACCTTGCGCATTTTATTTTGTTTTGCCGGAGATCAAAGAGATCAAAGCCAGGAGAGAAAGCTTACCACGTGTTGTGAGTCATCATTTTATTCATATTTAGTTTCTTTTGTTTTTTAGTAGCATATTTGGTAATGGAGTAATCCAAAAGTAATTGAAAGTAATCCAGTTAAAGTAACCCTACCCAACCTTGCGCATTTGATGTTCGTTTTGCCGGAGATCAAATAGATCAAAGCCAGGAGAGAAAGCTTACCATGTGTTGTGAGTCATCATTTTATACTTTTTTTTGCCGTAAGTGAGCTTTGTTGTATGTTTCTATTGCAGATACATGGCCATCATCCACCCTTTGCAACAGCGCATGTCGTCCACAGAGACCAAGGTGGTGGTCGGCGTGATCTGGGTTTTAGCTCTCCTCTTGGCTTTTCCTCAGTACTACTACTCCGATATAGACCAACTCCCGGGCCGGGTGGTCTGCTACATCGACTGGCCGGAATACACGATATGCGACTTCAAAAAAATGTGAGTGCATCCGTCTGAGAAGGCTTCTCAAAAAGTTTACAGGCATTTGACTTAACAGCCGCTGGAGTAAACGGACGTTATCCAAACGAAATAAGGTAGATAGATGGATGGATGGATAGATAGATGGATAGATGGATAGATGGATAGATAGATAGATAGATAGATAGATAGATAGATAGATATAGCGAGAGTGGTAGATAAACCGATATAGTGAGAGTGATGGATAGATAGACAGATATACTGAGAGTGGTAGATAGATAGATAGTGAGAGTGATGGATAGATAAATAGATAGACAGATATAGTGAGAGTGGTAGATAGATAGATAGTGAGAGTGATGGATAGATAGACAGATATAGTGAGAGTGGTAGATAGATAGATAGTGAGAGTGATGGATAGATAAATAGATAGACAGATATAGTGAGAGTGGTAGATAGATAGATAGTGAGAGTGATGGATAGATAGACAGATATAGTGAGAGTGGTAGATAGATAGATAGTGAGAGTGATGGATAGATAAATAGATAGACAGATATAGTGAGAGTGGTAGATAGATAGATAGTGAGAGTGATGGATAGATAGACAGATATAGTGAGAGTGGTAGATAGATAGATAGTGAGAGTGATAGATAGATAGATAGATAGATAGATAGATAGATAGATAGTGAGAGTGGTAGATGGATAGATAGTGAGAGTGGTAGATGGATAAATAGACAGATATAGTGAGAGTGGTAGATGGATAAATAGACAGATATAGTGAGAGTGATAGATAGATATAGTGAGAGTGATAGATAGGTAGATAGATAGATAGATAGATAGATAGTGAGAGTGATAGATGGATAGATATAGTGAGATAGATTGATGGATAGATAGATAGATAGATAGATAGATAGATACAGTATATGGAGTGAGATAGATAGATAGATGGATAAACAGATATAGCGAGAGTGGTAGATAAACCGATATAGTGAGAGTGATAGATAGATAGATAGACAGATATAGTGAGAGTGATATATAGATAGATAGATAGATAGATAGATAGATATAGTGGTAGATAGATAGATAGATAGATAGATATAGTGGTAGATAGATAGATAGATAGATAGATATAGTGGTAGATAGATAGATAGATAGATAAACAGATATAGTGGTAGATAGATAGATAGATAGATAAACAGATATAGTGGTAGATAGATAGATGGATAGACATAGTGGGATAGATATAGTGAGATAGATTGATGGATAGATAGATAGAAGGATAGATAGATAGATAAACAGATATAGTGATAGATAGATAGATAGATAGATATAATGAGAGTGATAGATAGATACAGTATATGGAGTGAGATAGATATATCGATATAGTGAGAGCGATAGATAAATGTCTAGATGGATAGATAGATAGATACTTTATTCATCCCCATAGGGAAATTCACACTTCAGCTAGTATCCTTGTTTTGAAAAATAAAACAATAAAATAAATGATGTAGAATACAAAAATACCCAATATAACGTGTTGATATAGAGTATTTAAATAGTGCTACAGAAAATACACATTGTAATATGCAAATGTATGGGTGGGATTTAATGTGGGATTTTACTCCCCCGGATGGAGTTAAAGAGCCTCATGGCATGAGGAAGAAATGATCTCCTCAGTCTGTCTGTGGTACAAGACTGTGACAGCAGTCTGTCGCTGAAGCTGCTCTCCTGCTTGGAGATGATGCCGTGAAGTGGATGTGATGAATTGTCCGTGATTGACCGCAGCTTTTTCAGTGCCGGTCTCTCAGCTCCAAAAGGTAGTGCGGCTTTGAAGCTTTCTGTTAATAACTGAAGGCATTCTGGATTTATTTGAGAATGAAAATGAAAAAACACTGCCGGGGAAAGAGGACTATTGATGAGCTACGAGTGAAGCTTTTGTAAACATCCATTTTCCATTTCTTAACACATCTACGGCTGCTTTTATACTCAACACATCAGGTAAAACATCTCCGATTCTATGCCCTTTCCAACATGGTCAATTTTAGAAATCAATCCGGCACACAAAGGTATTTAGTTTGCCATTACTAAATCTCATAATAGGGAAAGAACAAACAACCAAAGGAATTCACAAAAATCAATAAAATTATGAGGGTGAGACTCTTAGTTCATAAAATAACAAAATAATGCACAATATGTTATTCGCTTTTGGGGACATGCCCAGAACATTTTGACATCGTTTTTGAATTGCAGCGTCTAACATGCCCAACACTGTCCGTCCAATGCAGTTTAAAATATACAACATGGACAATGTTCCCTCTAAGCTGCGTGTGTGCGCAATTGCACACTACCCAGAGCTTTTCCGCGCACAAGAAAATCTAGCCAGCTCACAAAAATCAGGGCTCGAAATTGCTAATTAAAAAGCGAATTGTGTCAAAGTTACAGTGCATGAAGATAAAAATACACGGGTTCCCCTGACGCTGTGTCCTAAATGCGGTATTTTGAAGTCAATGTCGAAGTAGAACAAAGTTGAGTAAAGTCAGTAAAGTTTTTCAAGAACCGGCTTCTTCGGCTCGGCTCACTAAAAGGGACCGGCTCTTTCGGGTCCTAAATGGCTCTCCAGGTTGTTTTTGCTTCTTTAATCCCAACATGACCAAATATGAAGTAAAATTATGCACAAAATGACTTAAAGGAAGGGGGGAATAGAACAACAAAGAAAAAAATACCAAAATGAAAAAGTAGTGAAAAGCTGAGAAAAAAAGAAACAAAAGGAAGAGAAAAAGAAGAAAAAAAAATAGAAAAAAAAAACAGAAAGAAAGAAATGTAGGAAAAAAGTAAATAGAGAACAAAAAGAAAAAGGTAACAGCTCGGAAAAAATAAACACAATGAGAATTTTTCTAAAGGAATTTTTAAAAAAAGTAGAAAAAAAAAACATGGGAAAAAGAAGAAAAAGTTTGTGTTGCATTCAAATAATTTCCAATTATATCAAGTCAATCCTTTTGCCAACATTGTACTTCCACTACAAAATGTGATTAAGTACAGATCTGTATCTTAAAACCGACAAAATAAGCCCCCAAAAATGTTAATATTATGCGACAAAATAAAAAGAAATGTGTCAGGGAAGACCAGAACAGAGCAGGAGACCCCAGAGCGTTCGTACAATTCTTCATTTGGGGAAGCGTAAGGGTTAGCGGGAGACGTGATCAATCGTAGCGTGGGACGGAGGCAGGTCGAGTTTACCAGGACTGAAGAGAAGCTCGTAGCGTGGGACGAAAGCAGGTCGGATCGGAGGCAGGTCGGATCGGAGGCGGGCAGGCAGAATCAGGTAAACAAGAAGGCACAGGTAATCGGGAGAGTCTTACGGGGTACAGAAGTAATCCTCCGACCAAGAGTTCTCCGCGTAACGCGTTTAAAAAGGGAGCATTAACCAATCAGGAAGCACATTCCAGCGCGCCACATGATTACCCCAGGTGGCTCCACTTGGGTAATCATGACAAAATGGATATCTTGTGAAAGAATTGTAAGAACAAACGACGTTTGTAGGCCGTACAAGCTTTGCAATAGTACATGAATCAATTCATTCAAAAGAGAAAAATAATTTTGCATTGCCTGAAACTCAGCAAAATGTAACGTGATGTCAAGTTTTAGACATGTTTGATAATGACTCAGTTGCCACACTTGGGATTGCCGTTGCTCACTGTTGTCTCAAGCGTCGCTCACCGACTTTGTGTGAACGCTCAGACCCGTAAGGAAAATGACAGGGAACATTGCTCGAGTGTCATCGCTCTGTTAAAAAATGTGAGTCGGACTGAAAGAAAGTGCCAAAGGTTTGCTGGAGACAACGATCTTTGAACAGTTTTTATCAGGCAATGCCATCCATCGTATTAGCGGACTCGCTGATAGAAACTCATTGAGCGTTCCTAAAAGAAAGATCAATGGCATCCACTGTTTCCTTTGCTGCTGTTTGAACCAGCAGCGATCTCTGTGGCCTGAAATGGCAGACAGCCAGAGTTGTTGGCAGCTTCCAGCTAATTTCATCCATTTTAGGGTCAAATTGATCAATCTCTTGGTTTAATGGGCTACAGATGAGTACATTAGGGAGACATTCCTGTGCCAGGAAGAGTTCCGATAAATATTGTGTCTAAAATGATTAACTGGATTACTTTCAATCACTTTTGGATTACTCCAATACTAAATATGCTAATAAAAGACAAAATAAACTAAATATGAATCAAATGACTCAGTTTTGCCGGAGATTAAAGAGATCAAAGCCAGGAGAGAAAGCTTACCACGTGTTGTGAGTCATCATTTTATTCATATTGAGGTTCTTTTGTCTTTTATTAGCATATTTGGTATTGGAGTCATCCAAAAGTCATTGAAAGTAATCCAAAGTAACCCTACCCAACCCTGCATATAACTAGTCCTCTGGAAAGTGGAATGGACAAGTCATATTTAGGTAACTGAAGGTCCATACTTTTGGATAAAGAAATAAAAAATAAGCTTGAACATTGGCATCAAACCTCCAAAGGTAGAAATGAGAAGAGAAGATGTTCTGTCATTCTTATCTTTTTATAAATAACTGTTCCTCAGGCAACAGCGTTTTACTTTTCACACCTTCACTCTTCCTTCAACTCTCCCTTCCGGCGAGCTGTCCGAGAAGCCTGAAGGTCTGACTGTAAACAGGCAGTCATGCTCTGACTGCCTAACACCCAAACAGAACATGACACGTGTGAAATGCTCCCTTGCAAAAGGCAATAGATACAGGCAGGGCTCGTAATGCCTCTTTCAGAATAGTGCCAGAATGCGCCAAACAAAGCTAACGTTCGAGCAATGCTTATTGGAATACCGAAATCTTAAGTAGAAGTCATTTATTTATTTTCATAGTTTGACTGCAGGTGCGACTTATACACCGGTGCAACTTATATGTTTTTGTTTTTGTCCCTGAGTGTTGGACGACTTTTATTTCCTTAATAAAAGTAACTGATCGTTAACGCGAATGAGTTCACCCTTCCTGCCTCCTGCCTCCGATCCGGTCTGGTCCCTTGACAGAGATGTGACATGGAAGTCAAGGAACTAGCACAGGGCCAAGGAGACGTAGTGTTTAAATAGTCACGAGGAAGAGTCGTGATAGGAGGGAAATCAAGACAATTGACGGCAGCTATGAGGAGGAAAATTTAATCTGGAAGTGAGTGACCAAATTAGGTAATGTTGAGAGGGATAGGGTGAGAGGGTGATAGAGGATTCCAGAGAAGACCGGAACCCGAGTGTAGGACTGAGTCACTGGTGGCTTGGAGCAACCTCAAAGCACAATTATAAATACTGGATTTGCTGTAAAGGCCAAGAAAACAAATAACAAAAAACATGGGAACAGTCAAGTCGTGTTTATTTGTATGGACCTTAATCACAAAGAGTCTCAAAGGGCTGCACAGACCAAAGACTATTGCAAACCACAGACTATGATGACACCATCCCCTGATCTAAAACCTACATGAGGGCAAATAATACACATATTAGCAACATAAAATATAGCTTATTCATATGCTATAGACTAGAAGTGTGTTTTAAGCTTAGATTTAAGCATTTCCACTGAGGTTGCAGATCGAATCTCAGTCAAAATGCTGACGTCTTTGCGCCGGCCATCGATCAGTTTCACAGAATGATTTAGTGCCAATCTTTGTGGCTTCTCCTGACGATCGGGGTTAGCATGTCACCTTTACTCCAGATATCATATGTCCACAAGCAACTACAAATAGAACCCACTGCTCTCTTGTCAAACGCAGTTATATATTTAAGACCTGCCATGTGTGCCTTTTGCGAAAAGATAAAAACAATAAATCTGTCATTGCCCACAGAAGCACAGCTATTTCTTCCCGTCAACAATTTTCAAAGGGAAGCTTCGGGATGACGTGTTTTCTGCAAATGTCGGCGTTAATCGTATCCACACAGTCCATTTGCGGCGGATGGATGTCTTTTTCTCGGTCGTTGTGGAAAAACAAGATAAATACGACAAACTCGGAAATAATGTATTCACAGGTTGTGCCGCCCCCATAATTCATTCGAATTTCCCTAATCCCGATTTTCTCTTACAAGCCACAGAAGTTGTATGAGCAGGAGTACTTCAACGCAAACGCCATTATTAGAAAACACAGGCGTGCAACGATGATCGTAAATTAATTACCGTAAATTCCGGACTATAAGCCGCTACTTTTTTCCCTAACTTTCAACCCTGCGGCTTATGCAGTGATGCAGCTAATTTATGTCATTTTTCTAACGGTCGCTAGCGGCGCTCCAGTGTTGCTACCATTAACTGCCCTGTCAAAGCTATATTATTATTATTAAAGCTTTGAAAACTCTCTCGGTGTACCGTCTTTCTTTGTAAATATGTGTAACCCATGTATAATATGTATTTGCAACTGTATATTTTTGTAATGTATTTATTTGTATTTATTTTAGACACTTATTCTGATATGTTTTGCACGGGTGAACGAAAAAGGAGCGGCGGAACAAACGCGGGGTGCCGAGTTTAAGTGGGGACCGCTAAAGGTGAGGGACAGACAAGGAAAGAAGAGGGGGTAAAAAGTTGGTTAAAGACAAAGGAGTTGCGTGAGTAAATGTGTTCATCTGATATAATTTTCCCACCCTTACCTTTGGAAAAATACACTTTTTTCCTTGGATTACTTTCAACGGGACCCGGACTCTGCAGGTCTGCATCAAACTTTAAGCATCATTTTCCGTTCCGTTCAAGTCTTGCACTGACCGATTAAAAAGAAGGAGCGTAACAGACGCGGGGGATTGTGGGAAGTAGAAACCAGTAAAGGTGAGTGTTTGTGGACACCGCAGACAAAAGTGCATATATATTTTTCCCACCCTTACCTTTGGAAATATACACTTTTTTTTCCTTGGATTACTTTCAACAGGCACCTGGACTTTGCAGGTCTGCATCAAATGATAGCCACCGGTATCATATTACGTTCAATCAGCCGACCGTCAGATTCTAATAGTATTGACACGCAGATGGTCAGGGTCTTGATTCAGGCCCTTGGCTGAAAACAAGTGTTGCAGCCTCGTGGCTAATGGAATAATATGATATGTCTGATGACAAAACAAACAACAGAGAAACAATAAATGTATACAGATTTTCCCCGTTAAAATTAATCAGTTTAAAAGGACTTCATTCCTCAATGTGGATGCGTGCGTCTCATATACGGTGCGGCTTGTGTATGTAATAAATCCGTTTTCCTCCCGAAATGTGGGGGGGGTGCGGCTTATAATCAGGTGCGCCTTATAGTACGGAATTTACGGTAGATGACACAAGTTTAATGAAACATAACACTTCATAACAAGTCCATTTAATAGCACGCTGAAGCTAAATGTGCAGTCCAATTCTCACACCTTTCTCTATTGAGGCCTTGAAACCACGATACCCTATGGCAGGGGTGTCAAACATGCGGCCCGGGGGCCAAATCAGGCCCGTTAAGGGATTGAATCCGGCCCGTGAGACAACGCTCAGAGAAGCGAAAGAGAAAAACGAGCTGCAGGTCTAAATATGTCCACTTGATGTTGCCAAAACCAGGTGCGTCTCACAAAGACGGTGTACTTGAATCTTTTTTTTTTCTCTCTCTCTCTCTCTCTCTCTCTCTCTCGCTCTCTCTTTTCCTCCCTTTTTCTCTCACTCTGTGTCTCTCTCTCTTTCACTTTCTGTGTCTCTTTCTCTCTCTGTGTCTTTTTACCTTCTTTTGCTCTCTATTCCATTTTTCCTTTTCCCCTTCTCTCCTTCTCCCATTCTCTTTCTCTCCCTCTCTTTTCTCTCCTTCCCTCTTTCTCTCTTTCTATTTATCTTTGGATATCATTCTTTCTCTCTCTTTCTTTCCCCCTCTCTCACTATTTGTCTTTATATCTTTTTTGTTTCTCACATTCTCTCTCCCTCTCTCTTCTCTCTCTTTCTCTCTTTCATTGTCCCACCCTCTCTCTTTTTCTCTCCTTCACTTTGTCTTATTTCTTTCTCTCTTTTTCTTTCTCCCTTTTTGTTTCTCTCTAATATTCTAGTCCGGCCCCCGAAAGAATGTTTGTTCTATCGTGTGGCCCCCGGGGTAAAATGAGTTTGACACCCTGCCCTATGGTGTCTTTACTGTTAGTACCTTGTGTTGATAGCGCTGGCAGTTAGTCTTCATTAAAGGGGCAATATTTGGGAAAAATGAAGGTTTTAATTGCTTGTAAACATATATTTGGTTATCTCGAGTGCCAGCTCGAGTGTGAAATTACACCACTACAACAGTCCTGTGTTATCGCTCTCATCCGTTATGTTATCCCGGTAGCCAAAATGTATCCAACCATGATGTGATTACAATTTCTGGGCAAATAAAACTTGTTCATGTAAAACTTGCTATATATCTACATTGTAAACCTGCTGTTTTGCAGAGTGGTTAGAAAAAAACAACTCTTTTATGTCAGTCCGTCTATGAACCTCAGTTTACGCTAGGCAAGCTTTTTCGACCCTGACTCACTCCTGTTTTTGCTCCCGTCTGTTCCCCGGCGTCGACCCGTTTTCTTTGTTGTGAAAGGATAGTGGGATTGTGGACGCGTTCTTAAGGATGGGCTGGGCACCCGTATGATGCGGCAGGGGTAAACCAGTGAAAGCTGTTGGGCCCTGCTGTTGAACAAAGATAGATAGATAGATAGATAGATAGACCACGTCTACTCTCCTCTCCTGGTTTTCGAGTTGTTGCTGATCCCAACCACGTTTTTTTGCTCTCCTGTCCCGGCTACTGACCCGTTTTTCGTTCCGACACCGCCATCGCTCGCCACAGAAGTGCCACTTCCGAGTTCAGAGCGACCTGCTTCCTGCGACCAGAGATCACTGGATCGTGGGTGCAATACTTTCCTTTCTTCCCAATAAAACTGAGAGAAACGTAATGCAAGTGGGTCCTGTCTACGTTCTGGTCCTGACAAAGCCTGCCAAATTTTCACTTCTGTTGTCAAGAACCAGCTCGAAGTTTTGCAATAGGAAAGTGCAGAAACAATCATTAGTACAGTTTTCTTTGTTTCCTTCAGGCTTTGATACACAGCAATTCGGGTAACGAGGCAAGGTCGTTGTTTTTGGAAATCCAAACAGCGTTCGTCAGGCGGTACTCATAATACGAAGGGACATGCAAGGCTTTAGGACACTGTAATAACAAAGCACTCAGAGGAGTGCTTGAGATGTGACATGGAAGACAATGAACTAGCACAGAGCCAAGGAGACGTAGTGTTTAAATAATCATGGGGGAAAGTTGTGATAGGAGGGAAATCAAGACAATTGACGGCAGCTATGAGGAGGAAAATTTAATCTGGAAGTGAGTGACCAAATTAGGTAACGTTGAGAGGTATAGGAGAGAGGGTGATAGATAGAGGATTCCAAAGAAGACCCGAGTGTAGGACTGAGTCACTTGTGGCTTGGAGCAACCTCAAAGCACAATAGAAATACTGGATTTGCTGTAAATGATAAGCACTGAAGTTAAGAAAACAAATAACAAAAACATGAGAACAGTAAAGTCAAGTCATGTTTATTTGTATAGCCCTTAATCACAGTCTCAAAGGGCTGCGCAGACCACAGACTATTGCAAACTACAGACTATTATGACACCATCCCCTGATCTAAAACCTAAATGAGGGCAAGGGAAAACTCAAAAACCTCAAGTCAAGTCATGTTTATTTGTTTGGCCCTTAATCACAAAGAGTCTCAAAGGGCTGCACAGACCACAGACTATTATGACACCATCCCCTGATCTAAAACCTAAATGAGGGCAAGTGAAAACTCAAAAACCTCAAGTCAAGTCATGTTTATTTGTTTGGCCCTTAATCACAAAGAGTCTCAAAGGGCTGCACAGACCACAGTTTATTGCAAATCACAGACTATTATGACACCATCCCCTGATCTAAAACCTACATGAGGGCAAGGAAAAACCTCAACATGAGGAAAATGAAGAAACCATGAGAAGGGTCCGCACATAAGGTAATCCTCATTCCAGGAGAACGGCTACTAATGAGTGTATAGACACTGTAATAAATTGTTCTGTAGAAATGTCAACAGTTTACTGTTTGTAGATGAATAATTGATTATCTATAAAGTGTCTTTAAGTGTCCCAAAAGCACTTGATTGAATCAGTAAGATGCATTTAAAAGAAGGTAATGCTATGTTGGTTGGGTTAAAACAAAGGTTCGAAAGTTTGGTACCGTACTGCCAAGGAATTTGAATCATCAATGTGAACTAAAAACAGATTTACTGATTAGCCAATCAGAATGCAGAACACAATGTGCGATGCAAATCAGTGAAGTAGATAGATAGATAGCTAGATAGATAGAAAGTTATAGAGATAGGTAGATGTCTAGATAGATAGATAGATGTATAGATAGAAAGAAAGAAAGTTATAGAGATAGATAAATGTCTAGATAGATGTCTCGATAGATGGATAGATGTCTCATCCGTCTATCTCATCCTGTTTGATATCGGACTCCAGTCTCCAGTGTCTGGTATCCATCCCGTCTGTCTCGCCCTGTCTGATACCTTGCTACAATCTCCAGTATCGGGTATCGTCCCCGTCTATCTCGTCCTGTTTGATATCCAATTTCAGTCTCCAGTGTCTGGTATCGATCCTGTCTGTCTCGTCCTGTCCTTTATTTGTCTCTAGTCTCCTGTATCTGATATCAATCCTGTTCGTCCCGTCCTATATGGTATCGACCCCATCCGTCAGGTATCTGTTCGTGTAACTGGTATCGATCCCGTCGGCCTCTGGCTTCCTGTTGTTCCACGCCAGACTTCTGCCTTACTTCTTCCACCCAGCGATCGCCGAATCACTGGCGTTTGTGTTACCGTGCATGACTTCCCCATTCCCGTGAAATACAGCTTGTGTGAGAAACGTTACGCATCTGGGTCCTCCTCCTGTTCCGGTTCTGACTTCCATGTATTTAGTCGTTATACAATCTCTATATTGTTCTAAGTGGGGTTGGGAGCATTTAGTCTGGACGAAGGTAGTGTGGAGCATGGGATTTTGGTAATTTTCCACTGACTTATGTTTGGTTTTTGTCATAGCCTGTCATGTTTCACCACTGCGGTGTATAACTGACTGTCAGCCAGTGTTCCCTCTAAGCTGCGCACTGCTCGCACATTCTCAGCGCACAAGAAAATCTAGTCGGCGCACAAAAATCAGGGCTCAAAATTACTAATTAAGAAGCGACTTAGTCAAAGTTACAGTGCATGAGAGTAAAAATAGAAGCGTTCCCCCGACGTTGTGTCCTAAATGCGGTATTTTGAAGTCGAGTCGAAGTAGAACGAAGTTGAGTAAAGTTAGTTGAGTTTTTCGAGAACCGGCTTCTTCGGCTCGGCTCACTAAAAGGAACCGGCTCTTTCGGGTACTAAACGGCTCTTCGGGTTGTTTTTGCTTCTTTCATCCCAACATGACCAAATATGATGTAAAATTATGCACAAAATGACTTAAAAGAAGGGGGGAATAGAAGAAAAAAGAAAAAAAATACCAAAATGAAAAAGTAGTGAAAAGCTGAGAAAAAAAGAAACAAAAGGAAGAGAAAAAAAGAAGGAAACATTTAGAAAAAAAGCCAGACAAAAAGAAAAGAAAGAAATGTAGGAAAAAAGTAAATAGAGAACAAAAAGAAAAAAGGAACAGCTCAGAAAAAATAAACACAATGAGATTTTTTTAAAGGAATTTAAAAAAAAATTTGCAATCGTACACAAGTCAATTCATTCAAAAGAGAAAAATAATTTTGCATTGCCGGAAACTCAGCAAAATGTAACTTGATGTCAAGTTTTGGACATGTTTGATAAATAAATCTTGCAACACTTGGGATTAGGGATTCAGTGTCTTGCCCAAGGAGACTTCGACATATTGAATCCAACCATCACAGAATAATGCTCATCTCATCTCATTAGCTGCACCGCTTATCCTCAGTAGGCTCGCGGGGGTGCTGGAGCCCATCCCAGCAATCATCGGGCAGTGGGCAGGGGACACCCTGAACTGGTCGCCAGCCAATCGCAGGGCACACGGGGACAGACAACTCACTCGCTCAGTCACATCAAGGGACAATTTGGACCGGCCAATTCACCTGAAATGCATGTTTTTGGAATGTGGGAGGAAACCGGAGTGCCTGGAGGAAACCCACGCAAGCACGGGGAGAATATACAAACTCCGCACAGGAAGTCTGGAGCTGGATTTGAACCCCTGACCGGTTCCCATGACATGAACTGTGCCGCACATGCGCTAACCACTGCCCCGCCGTGCTGCCCCTAATGCCGACATCTATAGAAAAAAATCCGCCTAAAAGCATTCCTGATTCATTTGACGATCAATGTTGTAATACGTGTTTGGCTTCGAAACGGCAAACTTGTAAAACTCTCACATGACATCATCATGTTCTAAACCAGGGGTGTCAAACTCATTTTAACCCGGGGGCCACACGATAGAACAAACATTCTGTCGGGGGCCAGACTAGTAGATTAAAGAGAAAGAAAAAGAGAGATGAAGAAATAAGAGAAAGAGGGAGGGAAAAGGAGAGAGGGCGGGACAAAGAAAGAAAAAGAGAGAGAGGGAGAGAGAGTGAGAAACAAAAGCTTAAAAGTCGTGGGAGTGGGGAAAAAGAAAAGGAGAGGAAGAAAGAAATCCAAAGAGAAATAGAAAGACAGGAGAGAAAAGAGAAACAAAAGTGCAAAGGGTATGAAGAGAAAAAGACAAAAGAGAGAAAAGGAAAAAAGGAAGTTAGAGTGAAAGAGACAGAGAGCGACAAAGAGAGAGAGAGAGAGAGGGAGAGTGAAAGAGAGTGAAAGAGACAGAGTGGGAGAAAAGGGGTGGAAAAGAAAGAGAGAGAGAAAGAGAGAGAGAAAGAGAGAGAGAGAGCAAGAGAGAGCGAGAGAGCGAGAGAGAGAGAGAGAGAGAGAGAGAGAGAGAGAGAGAGTGAACGAGAGTGAAAGAGACAGGGTGGGAGAAAAGGGGTGGAAAAGAGAGAGAGAGAGAGAGAGAGAGAGAGAGAGAGAGAGAAATAAATACAAGTACAGTGTCTTTGTTCGAGGCACCTGGCTTTGGCAACATCAAGTTGACATATTTCAACCTGCAGCTTGTTTTTCTCTTGCGCTTCTCTGAATGTTGTCTCGCGGGCCGGATTCAATCCCTTAGCGGGCCTGATCTGGCCCACGGGCCGCATGTTTGACACCTGTGTCTTATAGTGTTTATTAACTGTGCATGTCAGAACCAGAACAGGAGGAGGACCCAGATGCGTAACGTTTTCTCATTAGATTTATTTTACGGGAATGGGGCAGTCATGAGCTCTAATTTCCTTTTTTTTCTTTTCTTTCTTTTCTCTTTCTCTCTTCCTCCCCTTCGCGCTTTCTTTTCTCTTTTCTCTCCTTCTGTCTTTCTATTTCTCGTTGGATTTCTTTCTTCTTCTCTCTTTCTTTCCCCTCTCTCACGACTTCTCTTTTGTTTCTCACCCTCTCTCTCTTTCTCCTTCTTTGTTGCTCTTTCTCTCTTTTCTCTTTCTCTCTTCCTACCCTTTGCGCTTTCTTTTCTCTCCTTCTGTCTTTCTATTTCTCATTGGATTTCTTTCTTCCTCTCCCTTTCTTTCCCCCTCTCTCACGACTTCTCTTTTTATCTCTTTTGTTTCTCACACTATCTCTCTCTCTTTCTCTTCCTTTGTTGCTCTTTGTCTCTTTCTCTCTCTCTGTGTCTTTTTAACCTATTTTGCTCTAATTTCCTTTTTTCCTTTTCTCTCTTTTCTCTTTCTCTCTTCCTACCCTTTGCACTTTCTTTTCTCTTTTCTCTCCTTCTGTCTTTCTATTTCTCGTTGGATTTCTTTCTTCCTCTCTCTTTCTTTCCCCCTCTCTCACGACTTCTCTTTTTATGTCTTCTGTTTCTCACGCTCTCTCCCTCGCTCTCTTTCTCTTCCTTTGTTGCTCTTTGTCTCTTTCTCTCTCTCCGTGTCTTTTTATCCTCTTTTGCTCTAATTTCCTTTTTTCCTTTTCTCTCTTTTCTCTTTCTCTCTTCCTACCCTTTGCGCTTTCTTTTCTCCTTTCTCTCCTTCTGTCTTTTTATTTCTCGTTGGATTTCTTTCTTCCTCTCCCTTTCTTTCCCCCTCTCTCACGACTTCTCTTTTTATCTCTTTTGTTTCTCACACTATCTCTCTCTCTTTCTCTTCCTTTGTTGCTCTTTGTCTCTTTCTCTCTCTCTGTGTCTTTTTAACCTATTTTGCTCTAATTTCCTTTTTTCCTTTTCTCTCTTTTCTCTTTCTCTCTTCCTACCCTTTGCACTTTCTTTTCTCTTTTCTCTCCTTCTGTCTTTCTATTTCTCGTTGGATTTCTTTCTTCCTCTCTCTTTCTTTCCCCCTCTCTCACGACTTCTCTTTTTATGTCTTCTGTTTCTCACGCTCTCTCCCTCGCTCTCTTTCTCTTCCTTTGTTGCTCTTTGTCTCTTTCTCTCTCTCCGTGTCTTTTTATCCTCTTTTGCTCTAATTTCCTTTTTTCCTTTTCTCTCTTTTCTCTTTCTCTCTTCCTACCCTTTGCGCTTTCTTTTCTCCTTTCTCTCCTTCTGTCTTTTTATTTCTCGTTGGATTTCTTTCTTCCTCTCCCTTTCTTTCCCCCTCTCTCACAACTTCTCTTTTTATCTCTTTTGTTTCTCAGGCTCTCTCCCTCTCTCTTTTTCTCTTCCTTTGTTGCTCTTTGTCTCTTTCTCTCTCTCTGTGTGTCTTTTTAACCTATTTTGCTCTAACTTCCTTTTTTTTCTTTTCTCTCTTTTCTCTTTCTCTCTTCCTACCCTTTGCGCTTTCTTTTCTCTTTTCTCTTCTTCTGTCTTTCTATTTCTCTTTGGATTTCTTTCTTCCTCTCCCTTTCTTTCCCCCTCTCTCATGATTTCTCTTTTTATCTCTTTTGTTTCTCACGCTCTCTCCCTCTCTCTCTTTCTCTTCCTTTGTTGCTCTTTGTCTCTTTCTCTCTCTCCGTGTCTTTTTAACTTATTTTGCTCTAATTTCCTTTTTTCCTTTTCTCTCTTTTCTGTTTCTCTCTACCTTCCTACCCTTTGCGCTTTCTTTTCTCCTTTCTCTCCTTCTGTCTTTCTATTTCTCGTTGGATTTCTTTCTTCTTCTCCCTTTCTTTCCCCTCTCTCACGACTTCTCTTTTGTTTCTCACCCTCTCTCTCTTTCTCTTCCTTTGTTGCTCTTTGTCTCTTTCTCTCTCTCTCTGTCTTTTTAACCTATTTTGCTCTAATTTCCTTTTTTCCTTTTCTCTCTTTTCTCTTTCTCTTTTATCTCCTTCTGTCTTTCTATTTCTCTTTGGATTTCTTTCTTCCTTTCCCCTTCTTTCCCCCTCTCTCACGACTTCTCCTTTTATCTCTTTTGTTTCTCACGCTCTCTCCCTCTCTTTGTCCCGCCCTCTCCTCTTCCATCCCTCTTTCTCTTATTTCTTTATCTCTCTTTTTCTTCCTCCCTTTGTTCTATAGTGTGTCCCCCGAGTTAAAAAGAGTTCGACACCCCTGATCTACACCATTGTTCCCAGACAGTATATTTCTTAGTTTCAGCCTCAAAGGCTCCCCCTCCCCATCGGTCCCAGTAGAATGAAGTCGTAGACAATTCTGCCGCGAGTAATGTGTGAGCATGCTTTTGCACTTCAGCACATGAAACCGAATATTCCCTGGTTGACTCGCTGCAAAGCGGTTGACCGGTTAAATCCTCTCACTGAACCGGGAGCCGCTATACTCTCTTTAAACCTCGACCGTGTCAAAAGAAATACGAGACCTTTGAGCAAAATCGGGGCAATGCTGTTTGTACAACCGGATGTGAAAACAGGAGAAAATATGAGTTATCGTAACTCCTTGTGTTGAGAGTATCACCGTTAAAATGGTCTTTTTTACAAACTCTGAAATTCTTATTAAAATGTTGCCACGTTTAAGCTCAGTGCTCTCATTTTTCCTTTGTCAGTCCATCAACGAACCTCTGTCCCGTGGGGTTTGACTCAGTCCTGTCTTAGATAGATAGATAGATACTTTATTCATCCCCGTAGGGAAATTCACACTTCCAGCAGTCTACCCCGTTGTTTATTAACAGCTTAACATGATGCCCTAGGGGTGCTTGTAGCGGAGTGGATGACGTCACGCTAGTCCAAAAGTTCGACATCCCTGCGGCAGATGGAAATCTTTTCTTTATGAAAATCCAGGGATACACCACCTCGTGTTAGCAAGTCCGCCTCCTCTCCGATTCCCCCCGGCTTCGTGTCTCTGTATAGCGGCGCTGAAGCCGGATTGCTCCGGGTAGCTCCGGGTGGCTACACGTTAGCATCCAGGGTGATAAACGTGAGCCACGTTTCCGCAAAACACAGCAACTGCGCTCCCTGTGCGCTTCGATGTTTTCCACCTGCACTCGTTGGTCTTATTTGGTAGTGAGTTCACATTTACCATAATTACGGATGGTACCGAAGATTTATAACGCCGCTAGCCGCTTAGCTAGCTCCGGCTCTCCATCCACGATAGGGCCGCCTCATCACGCCGGCACGAGAATTCTTCAGGGCAGGGAGTTGATTCCTCGAATAAACGCATTTTTGTGCGCGAAAACCCATGTTCATAGGATAGAAAGTCATCCAAGGTGTAGTTGTCAAACGGGAAGAAAAACACCGAAGATAGGAGCAGACAATAAAACTATAAATCACAAAAAGTGAGAGATAACAGGGGAGCTGCTGGAAAGGCAGCTGCTCAATGGCGGCGCCGCTTTGATGAGCAATCCAAGAATTCACAGGCTTAACGGGACAATCTGTAAAATTCTGTCAGGACCAGAACGGAGACTGGACCCACTCGCGTAACGTTACTCACAGTTTGATTGGGAAGAAGGGAAAGGAGCGCTCTCACGGTCCAGAGATCGCTGGTCGCGGGGATTAGGTTGCTCAGACGAGGAAGTGGGCGAGCGATGGCGGTGTCGAGAACGGAGAAAACGGGTCAGTAGCCGGGGTGGAAGAGCAAAAATGTAATCGGGATCAAAAAATGAATCGTTATTCGGGGCGGGAGAACAGACGTGGTCTAGCTGAAAACAGATCGTAAAGGGAGACTAACAGGAGCAAAAAAAAACTCGACAGGCGAAAAAGGGCTAGCCATGTAAAAACAGAGATTCACAGACGGACCGACAAAAGGGGACTGACAGGACAGAGTTTAAATACTGACAGTGAGCCAATCTGTCACCAAGCTGCAGCTGGCGCCACATGGGTGGGGCCAATTGGGCACCTGGGCAACCGTGACAAATTCAGCGCCTCTTAGTGGTACAATAAACTTTCATTCAGTAAAAAAAACATAGATTTGAATACTAGGAAAAAATACATAAAGTATCATACCAATTTTTGACCAGTAGGATGCCACCACATTGTGCACTTTAGTACTGGTTCTTGCTGCACAACACAATGTTATCTAGTAGTCAAATATTACACATTGCGGCTTTAATAATTTGTTAAAATCCACCACTTTTTCATAGTGCTATTTCAGGCAAACTACAGCCTGTGAACTATTGGCTTTCCTTCTATTTAACCTCAGTGCTCTCACTCACCTTTTGTCAGTCCATCAACGAACCTCTGCCCCGCAAGACGTTTGTTTTGACTTGTCCGGTTTCCTGCTGGTATATCCGTATGTATGTCCGGTATTACTTCCGTTTATTTTGTCCTGTTTAATATCGACTTCCAGTTTCGTTCCCGTCTAGTTTGTCCTGTTTAATTTCGTTATCCTGTTTTGATATCAATCCTGTCTGTCCCGATGTTTATTATCGGTTTCCAGTTTCGTTCCCGTCTAGTTTGCCCTGTTTATTTTCGATATCCTGTTTTGTTATCAATCCTGTCTGTCCCGTCCTGTCCGATATCTGTTCGGGCAATTGGTATCGATCTCGTCGGCCACTGGCTTCCTATCATTCCACGCCAAACTGCTGCCTAACGTGCATGACTCCCCATTTCCCGTAAAATAAAAGACTTGTGTGAGAAACGTCACGCATTTGGGTCCTGATCCTGTTCCTGTTCATGGCAATATAATTGATTTTATATTTCCATGATATCAGGCTCCCCTGACTGCACGTCACCGCTGTATGTATATTCTCAAATACATATCGAAAAAATCGTTTTTTTCATCATGCATTGTCAAGTTTTTGACTGAGACGCTCGTCAGCAGATAGAAAAAAAATCTAATCCGTCAGGGTTACTGATGCGAGACGCCAACTGCCTCGGACTCTGATTGGCTCCCTGTCACTATTTAGAGCCTTGTCTGTCTGTCACCTGTTGTCTGTCTGCGAACCTCAGTTTACTCTAGGCAAGCTTTTCGACCCTGACTCACTCCTGTTTTGCTCTGTTTCCCGGCTTTGACCCGTTTTTTTGATCTCCTGTCCCGGCTTCCGACCTCATTTTTCCGCTGCCGACACCACCATCGCTCGCCACGGAATTACCACTTCCGCGTTCTGAGTGACCTGCTCCCCGCGACCTGCGATCACCGGATCACGTGTGCAATCCTTTCCCCTCTTCCCTATAAAACTGAGAGAAACGTACGCAAGTTTCTGTTCTGGTCTTGAGAAAATCAGTCTTTTCTTCCTTTTGGCAACCCTGCCAACTATTTTTAGAGCAAGACCTGCCCTACATGCATGTTATATTTCCAATGGACTGGGAATGTGTTCTCTCATTGTATTCCGGATGCGGTGCCGGTGTTTTAAAACATTCAGAGCATGCTTTGATATTTGGATGAGAGACAAAGCAGCATCCAGTGTGATTCCTGCATGCCTGGAGCAAAGTTTTATTGATTCCACTTGTGTGACAGCAAGACTGATTTTTTTTTTCATGAAAGCTTGCCTATCCATCAAAATTTGTGGCTGAGCCGGGATCCCCCCCTCAAAGGGGACTCAATCATTGCCTCTGTACAAGGACAATCAATTTGGCGACAGAAGAGATGACAATGCTGATATTCACCACCACAGTGGGTTGAATAATAATTCTGCGGACAAGTGAAGAGAAAATATTTTATATGACAAGATATATCGCCAACACGGCCCTACCGTATCAAATCACAGTGGTTAATTTCTTACGTTAAGCACATAATAGATCTGGATGAACCAGAAAAGGATCAGGACCCAAACGCGTGACGTTCTCACACAAGCCTTTTGTCTTACGGGAAATGAGGAGTCATGCACGTTAGGCAACGGTCTGGCGTGGAAAGACAGGAAGCCAGAGGCCGACGAGATCGATACCAATTGCCCAAGTTGATATCGGACGGATGGGATCGATACCGGACAGGATAGATAATGAATCGGGATATCAAAAATAAACAGGAGAAACTTTTTTGTTGACAATATCTGTGTGTTATCTGTAATTGCAACATCCATTGCAGCCTGGTCATCCTGAAAGGGAGATTACCACATGTGCGGTCCCTTCTCAATGTTTCTTCGTTTTACTCATGTTGAGGTTGTTGAGTTTTTCCTTGCCCTCATGTTGGTTTCAGATCAGGGGGTGGTGTAATGATAGTCTGTAATAATAGTCTGTGCAATAACCTGTGCAGCCCTTTGATACTCTAAGTGATTAAGGGCTATACAAATAAAAATGACTTGACTTGACTTGACTAGACGGGAACCAAAACTGGAGAAAATAATAAACAGGACAAAAATAGATGGAAACAAAACTGGAAACCGAAATTAAACAGGACAAAGTAAACGGGAACAATATCAGACAGGGGATACCAACAGGAACAGGACCGAGTCGAAACCCACGTCTTGCGGGGCAGAAGTTCGTTGACGGGCTGACCAAGGAAGCGTGACAGGACTGGGTTTAAATAGCAGGGAAGGCAATCTGACAACTAGCCGCAGCTGGCGCCACAGGGGCGGGGCCAATTGATTTGGGCTTGGGCTTAAGATCTTTCCTCTAGGCTGAAAGTGGTGGACAAAACTATTTCCTGCTTGTGAAAGGCTTTCTAGCTCCAGAGTTGTCCGACCTTCGGCTAGTAAATCAACACAATAATATATTTCCTGGTGCAGGTCGTTCTCTTCACAGCAGTTGGTGTGACCGCTTTGGTGGATTACCGTCCCCTAGCCAATCATAGTTTGTGATACCGGTGATGTATCCCAAGGCCCGCTAGCAGGTGCTGAGTCTCCAACTTAGAAACTGACTGGCTAAACGGACAGCTTTATCAAACACTGATGTCACAGGACACAGTCTTTATGATTTTTTTGTGAAGGCTTGCGGGTAGATTTCTGAGTCTTGCTACTACTAATGCCTGAAGTGTGATTGGTTAAATGCTGGAATATGAAAGCACAACAAGAGTGCTCTCACTCACCCTTTGTCAGTCCGTCTGCGACACTCAATGTATACTAGGCAAGCCTTTTTTGACCCTCCCACCTGTCCCGTTTTTGCTCCAGTCCGTCTCTGTTTTGATCCTGAACACGTCTGCTCTCCCGTCCCGGCTTACGACCTCTTTTTGTCCCCGACTACGTCTACTCTCCCATTCTGGCTTACGACTCGTTTCCGACCCCGACCACGCTTTGCTCTCCCAGTCCTTGCTACTGACCAGTTTTTCCGTCCCTGACACCGCCATCGTTTGCTACAGAAGATCCACTTCCGTGTTCGGATCGCAGTCCGAATCCGAGAGCGACTTGCTTCCCACATCCAGCAAACACCAGATCGTGGGCGCAGCCCTTTCTCTTTCTTTCAATAAAACATTTGGTAAACGTCACGCAATTGGGTCCTGTTTCCGTTCTGGTCCTGACATCAGTATGTATTCATGGACAAAATACATTATTTAGATATTTTTTGGGCTTGGCAGGCCCTGATGGCCCACCACTGACATGGTTGCAATGGCGCCCAATTGGCACTGGCTGCGGCTCGTTGACAGATTGGCATCAAGTCTATTTAAGCTCAGTGCTCTCACTCAACCTTTATCAGTCCGTCAACGAACCTCTGACCCGCAAGACGTGGGTTTTGACTCGGTCCTGTTTCCTGTTGGTATTGTTCCCGTTTATTTTTCCTGTTTAATATCAGTTTCCAGTTTCGATCTCGTCTAGTTTGTCCTGTTTAAGGCAGACGGGAGCCGAAACAGGAGTGAATCAGTCGAAAAGCTTGCCTAGCGTAAACTGAGGTTCGCAGACAGACTGTTTAATATCAGTTCCCAATTTCGTTCCGGTCTAGTTTGTCCTGTTTAATTTCGATATCCTGTTTTGATATCAATCCTGTCCGTCCCGTTGTTTAATATCGGTTTCCAGTTTCGATCCCGTCTAGTTTGTCCTGTTTATTTTCTATATCCTGTCTTATTATCAATCCTCTCTGTCCCGTCCTGTCCGGTATCGACCCCAGGTGTCCGATATCTGCTCGGGCAATCGGTATCGATCTCGTCGGCCTCTGGCTTCCTGTCACTCCACGCCAGACTGCTGCCTAACGTGCATGACTCCCCATTTCCCGGCTTGTGTGAGAAACGTCACGCATTTGGGTCCTGATCCTGTTCCAGTTCCTGACAACCACTGACTTTTTTGTGATACAAGAAAGTGATTTTTGGATACTCACATCCACGAGGCATCATTGCTTGGATGCGTAGGTAGCAATTAAACTCCTTACTCACATTCTGTGACTAATATTTCCTTGAGCGTGAGAGTTTGACACCGTGCCGTTACAATACAGTAATGGTTCCGACTTAATGTGGGAGTCGGGAGGAGGAATCAGAATGTAAAATCCAAGCTTCTGTGATTCATCTTCAGCATTTCAACAACGATTTCACTGACATCTCAGATTGAACGCGCCGACATTCATTTCGCATTTATTGTATTAGTGTTTGACATTGCACGGTTGACAGGTAGCAATTATGTCGCCATCTTGTTTTGACATTGTCGAAACGGGAAGAAGAACGTGTCGGTGTTTCAAAAGGGGATTCGATGTTTTTTTTTCACCCGAGCTCGATGGTTAACTGGTAACTAGTTGAGTGTTCATCCCAGTTGTCATTCAATTCCCCAGGTAAAGGCTATATAGCTAGCTCATTGTCATTCATGAACCTAATAAGGGTGAGCTACACTGCAAAACTTCCATCCATCCAGCCATTTTCTGCACTCTTGTTGTGGAATGTGGATAAAAAATGATAAGTATGAAGGCATCTGGTGTCATGGTCGCCGTGGCGACCGGTCTGCCCCGCCCCCTGGGCACCAGCTGAAGCAGATCAGCTAATTGCGTGGCTGCTATTTAAGGTTGGGTTGTGGGTCTTGCGGGTTTTGGCTCATTACACCTTTTCTGTTCTGTCATGCCTTGTCCTGTTTAGTTTAAGTCGGAGGAAACCTGTACCTGACCATTCTGAGTGTAAGAATGTTTTTGTTCTGTTTTGTCCCGGAGTTTTTGGACAACTTTTATTTTGGTAAATAAAAGCTTTGATCGTACGCAATTGAGTTCTCCCTTCCTGCATCCTGCCTCCGTTCTGGTCCGGTCACCCCTTCCTCCTCGTGACATCTGGTGAAGGAACCGGCTCTTTTGGATCCTAAACGGCTCTTCGGGTTGTTTTTGCTTCTTTCATCCCAACATGACCAAATATTAAAGTTACAGTGCATAAAGGTCAAAATACACGGGTTCCCCCGACGTTGTGTCCTAAATGCGGTATTTTGAAGTCGAGTCGAAGTAGAACGAAGTTGAGTAAAGTTAGTCGAGTTTGTTGAGAACCGGCATCTTCGGCTCGGCTCACTAAAAGGAACCGGCTCTTTCGGGTTCTAAACAGCTTTTCAGGTTGTTTTTGCTTCTTTCATCCCAACATGACCAAATATTATGTAAAATGATGCACAAAATGACTTGAAGGAAGGGGGGAATATAACAAAAAAGGAAAAGATACCAAAATGAAAAAGTAATGAAAAGCTGAGAGAAAAAAAGAAAGAAAAGGAAGAGGAAAAAAAGAAGGAAACATTTAGAAAAAAGCCAGAAAAAAAGAAAAGAAAGAAATGTAGGGAAAAAGTAAATAGAGAACAAAAAGACTTTGTGTGAACGCTCAGACCCCTGGACAATTACAGGGAACATTGGATCGGGGTATATCTATTTTGGTTGAATTTGGTTCAGTTTTTGTCATTGCAATGAATATTTTAACATGCACATTCATAGTCATTTTCACCCTGATGAAACCAAAATGAGTTTCATTAAATTGGACTTAATTGCCACAGAATTGGCCTATGAGGGATAACAGATTTAGTTTTCGGTGCAGGCCATATTAGAACTTCGTAAGTAGGCCGAAATGCACACATACCCGGACATTTACGCCCTGTCTATGATTAAATCATGCATGGCAAATACTTTAATCACTGAGACTGTCACATTCGATTAGTTTTTTTAATGGGTTTAAAATCATTGGACGGTCACTGGAGGAGAGATCCTCAAATTATAATTTAATGTTTAATAATGTTATTGACAGACATGGGACCAAGTCACACATGTGCAAGTCTCAAGTAAGTCTCAAGTCTTCACCTTCAAGTCCCAAGTAAGTCCCAAGTATTTTTTTCTTGGGCAAGTCAAGTCACAAGTCAAGTCCCGAGTCTTAGATTGCCAAGTCCAAGTCAAGTCACAAGTCATAAAAACAGCGACTCGAGTCGACTCGAGTCCAAGTCACTAAGTCTCAAGTCCCCATGTCTGGTTATTGAACATGTTAAAAAGAAAAAAGGAATGACAAGGAGTCAAAGTCTTGGATCTAATTAGCCGTTTATAAGAAAATCTTCTATATGTTATAATATATTCTCTTATCTCTGTCATGAACCGGAACAGGATCAGGACCCAAACGCGTGACGTTTCTCACACGAGCCTTTTATTTATTTATCAGAAACGGGCAGGAGGAGGAGTACAGGAAATTGATTCAGGACTTTGTCCGATGGAGCGACGCAAACCACCTGCACCTAAACACCACCAAGACCAGAGAGATGGTGGTGGACTTCAGGAGAACCAGAACTCACCCGGTTCCTGTAACCATCAAGGGAGAATGTGTAGAATTTGTCCAGACTTACAAATACCTGGGTGTGCAGCTGGACAACAAACTGGACTGGACTGCCAACACAGAAGCTCTATGTAGGAAAGGGCAAAGCCGACTTTACTTCCTCAGAAGGCTGGCCTCCTTCAACATCTGCAAAAAGCTCCTGAAAATATTCTATGAGACAGTAGTGGCAAGCGCCCTCTTCTATGCGGCAGCGTGTTGGGGAGGCAGCGTCAAGAAGAAGGATGCCTCTCGTCTCAATAAACTGGCTAGGAAAGCGAGCTCTGTTGTGGGCAAAGAGCTGGACAGCCTAACAACAGTAGCTGAGAGACGAGCACTGAAAAAGCTGAGGTCAATCATGGACAATCCATCGCATCCACTACACATTATTATCTCCAGACAGAAGAGCAGTTTCAGCGACAGACTGCTGTCACTGTCTTGTACTACGGACAGACTGAAGAGATCTTTTCTTCCTCATGCCATGAGGCTCTTTAACTCCACCCGGCAGAGTAAAGGCCCACATTAAACCACACCACCTACATTGGATATTACCGAATCTTACTGCATTATGTGTTCTGTGTAGCACTATTTAGTTACTCTATATAACATGCTAAAGTGGGCATTTGCACGTCACACTGGGTATTTGTATATTGTATTCTTTTGGCTTTATTATTGTATTGTTCTCAGCTCAGGGATGCTGCTGGAAATGTGAATTTCCCTTAGGGGATGAATAAAGTATCTATCTATCTATCTATCTATCTATCTATCTATTTTACAGGAAATGAGGAGTCATGCACGTTAGGCAGCAGTCTGGCGTGAAATGATAGGAAGCCAGAGGCCGACGAGATCGATACCAATTGCCCGAGCAGATATCGGACAGATGGGGTCGATACCGGACAGGACGGGACAGAGAGGATTGATAATAAGACAGGATATCGAAAATAAACAGGACAAACTAGACAGGAACGAAACTGGATACCAATTGCCCGAGCATATATCGGACAGATGGGGTCGATACCGGACAGAACAGGACGGACAGGATTGATATCAAAACAGGATATCGAAAATAAACAGGACAAACTAGCAAGAACAAAACTGGAAACCGATATTAAACAACAGGACAAACAGGATTGATATCAAAACAGTATATCATAATTATACAGGAAAAACTAGACAGAACGAAACTGGAAACTGATATTAAACAACGGGACGGAAAGGATTGATATCAACGCAGGATATCGATATTAAGCAGGACAAACTAGCAAGAACGAAACTGGAAACCGATATTAAACAACAGGACAAACAGGATTGATATCAAAACAGTATATCGAAATTAAACAGGAAAAACTAGACGGGAACAAAACTGGAAACCAATATTAAACAACGGGACAAACAGGATTGATATCAAAACAGGATATCAAAATTATACAGGAAAAACTAGACAGAACGAAACTGGAAACTGATATTAAACAACGGGACGGAAAGGATTGATATCAAAACAGGATATCGATATTAAGCAGGACAAACTAGCAAGAACGAAACTGGAAACCGATATTAAACAACAGGACAAACAGGATTGATATCAAAACAGTATATCGAAATTAAACAGGAAAAACTAGACGGGAACAAAACTGGAAACCAATATTAAACAACGGGACAAACAGGATTGATATCAAAACAGGATATCAAAATTATACAGGAAAAACTAGACAGAACGAAACTGGAAACTGATATTAAACAACGGGACGGAAAGGATTGATATCAACGCAGGATATCGATATTAAACAGGACAAACTAGCAAGAACGAAACTGGAAACCGATATTAAACAACAGGACAAACAGGATTGATATAAAAACAGTATATCGAAATTAAACAGGAAAAACTAGACGGGAACAAAACTGGAAACCAATATTAAACAACGGGACAAACAGGATTGATATCAAAACAGGATATCAAAATTAGACAGGAAGAACTAGACAGAACGAAACTGATATTAAACAACGGGACGGAAAGGAATGATATCAAAACAGGATATCGATATTAAACAGGACAAACTAGACGGGAACAAAATTGGGAACTGATATTAAACAGTCCGTCTGCGAACCTCAGTTCACGCTAGACAAGCTTTTCGACTGATTCACTCCTGTTTTGGCTCTTGTCTGTCTCCCGGCTTCGACCCATTTTCTGATTTCGACCATGTTTTTTGCTCCCCTGTCCCGGCCACTGACCGGTTTTTTTCCCGCTCCCGACACTGCCATGGCTCGCCACGGAAGTCCAACTGAGCAACCTACTCCCGCAACCAGCGATCACCGGATCGTGTGTGCAATCCTTTCCCTTCTTCCCAATAAAAACTGAGAGAAACATACGCAAGTTCGTCCTGTCTCTGTTCTGGTCTTAACACCCTGGTTGGAGACCAGGTGGAAACATATGTTGGCCTAGAGAGGGATGGAGGCCACCAGGCTGTACTTACCCAAGACACACCAGAGGAAATGGTGCCCCAATGACCAACCATTAATAGCTCTACACAGATTACCTGCCACGGGGGCAGCAGTGGCTCAGGAGATAGAGCGCTCGTCTTGGGATCAAGAGATCGCAGTTCGAATCCCGGCTCCTCCGTGTTACATGTCGAAGTGTCCCTGGTTAAGACACTGAACCCCTAAGCCCGCAATAAGCATGTTAGCGCCTCACCTGGCTGCAGGGCCGCTATTGTGAAATGTGAAGCACACTGTAAAGCGCTTTGGGAAGTCTTGACTTGAAAAGCGCTATATAAATGCAGCTCATTTCATTTCATATAATTTTATTGTGTCAAAGCGAGGTTTCTTCAGTGTTGTTCTACTAAACGTTGTGGTGCGAGGTCAACTCACTTTTGTGACATGCTGCATCACCATTTAAAGACACCTTAGAAAACATTTCCAGTGCCACCATCGTAGGTTTTGACGTCATTCACCTGGGAGGAGTGGTGCTATTTGAAGGAAAATATCGTGGAGCAGCCCAAACAATAAGCCCCAAAATACGTAAAACAAATGCAGAGAAGTCTTGGCGTGAGAGGGAGAGCTCGTTTGATTATCTTCATCAACGTACAAAACAGAGGTCTCATTCGTCTTCAGAGACCATTGGCTTTTTATATCCGAATACAACATCTCGTATTACTTTCGCCTGTCCCTCTCGCAAAGACGCACGTGTTTATCTCAAAATGCACGCTACCGGACAGAATGATTTGTCCTCTTTCGATTTTCCCAATTACCCAAGAACTGTTGGGATCGGCTTGACCACATGTTCCCTATCAAGAAGAACTTGGCAAAGAAGAATATTATCCCTTGGTCAAGTCAAGTCAAATTTATTTATATAGCCCTTAATCACAAAAATGTCTCAAAGGACTGCACAGGATTACAAAGACACAATGACCTGATCTTAAACCAACATGTGGGCAAGGACCAACTCAAAACCTCAGCGTGAGGAAAAAGAGAAACCTTGAGAAGGGACCTCACAAGTGGTACACCCCTTCCAGGGTGACCAGGGTGAATTACATTTAGCATTACAGTACACAAACATAGTAAACACTAGGTAACATGTTGAAAATTTGTCCGGAAAGTGCATGACAGCAGCGACGCCCCCAGCCTGTAAACTAGTCCAGAAAGTCTATGACGGCCACGGTGCAGCTTCCCATCTCTGCCAGCTGGTCCATGCAGGCGTTCACATGCTTCAGGTCAAACGCTGGTCCGCTGACTCATCTCAAATCGTCCTTCTCCTTCGTATCACCACCAGGCAGGCAGTCGGAAAAAGACAGGACAATACAGAATATGAGGTGGGCATCAATCATAAGCTTTGGAATAGAAGTGTGTCTTAAACCTTGATTTAAAAACTTCCATTGAGGTTGCAGATCTTATCTCCGGAGGCAGGGCATTCCATAGCACCGGGGCCCAGATGGAGAACGCTCTAAAGCCTGCAGACTTCTTGGCTCTCGGAGTCACAAGTAGACCGGCATTTTCCGAGCGCAGACTCCGTGGAGGAACATAGAGGGAAATCGAATCAGAGAGATAAGAGGGTGCAAGTCCATGCAAATATTTATATGTTAATAAGAGAACCTTAAAGTCACATCTTAAGTGGACTGGGAGTCAGTGCAAGTTGGCCAATACAGGAGTAATATGCTTGGCAGCCCAAGGTGATTATTAATAACATTCGCTGACATTTACACTCGGGATAAACAAGCCGGGAATTTCCTGTTTTAAGCTAATGCGTTCTCTGTCGACTCCAATAATCCATTTTTGAGTCATAATGTGTTCCTGTCCTTGCCAGGTATTACGTGTGCGTGGCCATCTTAATCTACTTCCTTCCGTTGTTGGTGATGGGTTGCGCCTATCTGGTGGTGGGACTGACACTCTGGGCCAGCGAAATCCCGGGCGACTCCTCCGATCGCTACAAGGAACAGCTCACCGCCAAGCGCAAGGTACGTCGCCGTTTGTCGTCTCCGAGAAACGATTCCCCTCGATTTGGCGTCCCGCATAATAGATAGGAACGACGATAAAGCACGTTGAGGGATCGGATGCGGGGCGGGGACAGGAAGAGCAAGCGGCGACAGCACTTAATGTGATGTGTAGGAAAGTAAATCACGGCGTAGAATATATTTCATATCTAAATAATGAATGAAGTTGGTCCTGCTGTGCGTGGCTCATGTGATGTTTATTGAGTTGACATTTTGTTCCCCTTCCTGCCGCTCTGGAATCTGTCAAGAGATGGTACAAATTTAATGAACGTATAGCATTAAGGTTTGAGGGTATGATAACATCTTTTCATGTTCCTGTTATGTTAATATTTCCTCTCTTATTTTCTTCTTTCTTTTTCTGTTCTACCTGTCTTTCCTTCTTTCTTGCTTTTGTTTTCTCTCTTTTTTCCCCAATTGTCTTTCTTTTTTTATTCTTTGTTTTGTTCTTAGTCTTGTTCGATGCTATCATTATTTTCCTTCCCTCTTTCCATCATCTTTTTAGTTCTCTCTGTCTTTCTTTCTGACTCTCTTTATGTCATGATTTTTAGTCCCTGTCTCTTTCTTTCTTTCTTTTTTTCATGTTTTTCTTTCGGTTCTTGTCTGTCTTTTGATCGTATTTGTCCTACTTGTGTTTCTGTCTTTCATTTTATTTTATCATTTCTTCTCTCTTTTTATTTGTTCACTCTGGTTTTAGTCTTTATTTCTTTTTTTTATTTATGTATTTTATTATTGCTCTTTCCTTTTTGGAATCGCTTTCTGTCTCTATTTCTTTTTTCTTTCTTTCTTTTTTCTTTCTTTTGTTGGTTTGTTCGTTCTTTCTTTCTTCTGTTCTTTCTTCCGTTATTTCTTTCTTTCTTTCTTTCTTTTTCCCCTTTGTTATTTTTCTTGATTTTTTTCTATTTTCTCATTATTTATTTATTTATTTGTTGTTATTATTTTGTTATTGTTTATTTTTCTTTTTTCCTTCTTTTGTTCATTTGATTTTGTTGTTCTTTCATTAATTCTTCTTCGTTTTATTTTTTCTTGTTTTATCGTCTCGTTATTTCCTTCTTTCTTTATATCTCCTTGTCTTTTTTCATTTCATTTGTCTTTCTTTCTCTTTCTTTCTTTCTTCCTTTTTTTCTTTTGTTTCATTTTATTCATCCTCTTCTTCTATACTTTTCTTTCCCTCTTTTTGTATTTCTTTTTCCTTTTCCTTTTTTACTTATTTCTTTCTGTTGTCTTTTGGTGTTTCTCTCTCTCTCTCCCTCTCTCTCTTTGTGTGTCTTTCTTGCTCACTTCTTTCTTTCTCTCTTTTTCTTCCTCTCTCTTTCTCTTCCCCTCTTTATAGCCTCCTCTCTCTGTTTCCATCTCTTGTATTGTTCTTGTGCCGTTTCTTGCACTTTTTTTTTCTGACCTCCGGCAACTTCACCGCCCACTGTCGGAAAAAAAATAAACAAGTCAATTGAAAGTATATCACTTCACAAAAGCCACAGAGCTACTTGTCTCTGTGTTTAAGGGCTTCACAAATAAATGTGATTCGAATGGAATTGACTTTCCGTTCTTTTAGTCGCTTTTTCTCCCCCCCGCTAAGTCACAGTCATTACCAGTAAAAAACACGATTATCAGTCACTGTTACCAATAATTGAAATCCGTGTCTTTTTTTTTTTTTATGTCCGATTCTGTTTATTTAATCATGGGTTTTTACCGCTCGAATGCAAAATAGATGTGCCCCAGAGACCCTTGTACATTGATGTCGGCATGTCGAATCGGACATGAATTCATTAGCTGGAATCACAAGCACCAACAAAAACTCCAAACAGCAATCAATATGCAGAAAGGATCTCCACTCAAGTAGCCAACCAGATGGCTTTCGTTTGTGTTGCAGGTGGTGAAGATGATGATTGTGGTAGTTTGTACGTTCGCCATCTGCTGGTTGCCCTTCCATGTCTACTTCCTGCTGCATCAGTTTTTCCCCGACATGTTTGAGGAAACCTTCATCCAGCAGGTCTATTTGGCCATCATGTGGTTGGCTATGAGTTCCACCATGTACAACCCCATCATCTACTGCTGCCTCAACGACAGGTAAGCATATGGGATTGCATACCTGTCTAACTGTACGTTTTTGCCGTACAAAGTACGTTTATTATATATTTTAAGACGTGTACAAGAAAATCTGTACGGAAAAACGCTAATTTCTCATCCGGTATACACCGACGATCAGTCAAAGGAGTTCGCCGCGGTAGCCTCTATCTCGGTATGTTTTTTTTCGTTGCAAACGAAGCGAGCGTTTGATGCTACTGTGCGCATAAGTCTGCTGCCTCAAATTTCATGTGGGAGTGAAAGGAAGTCCGTCTCTTTTTAGAGAACCGGCTTTTTCGGCTCAACTCATGAAAGAGAGCCGGCTCTCAAACGGCTCACTTGCTTTGATGCATCATATTCATCTCATTAGCTGCACCGCTTATCCTCAGTAGGGTGGCGGGGGTGCTGGAGCCCATCCCAGCAATCATCGGGCAGTGGGCAGGGGACACCCTGAACTGGTTGCCAGCCAATCGCAGGGCACACAGGGACAGACAACTCGCTCGCTCATTCACACCTAGGGACAATTTGGACCGGCCAATCCACCTGAAATGCATGTTTTTGGAATGTGGGAGGAAACTGGAGTGCCCGGAGGAGACCCACGCAAGCACGGGGAGAACATACAAACTCCGCACAGGAAGTCTGGAGCTGGATTTGAACCCACGCAGGAGGTTCCCAAGACTTTGGAACTGTGCCGCCGTGCTGCCCATGCATCATATTACGAATCATTATTGTTGTATAAAGAAGTTGAAAATGAAAAAAGACAGGTTTGTGGTTATCCCTTCAATCAGTATATTTGTCATGTCCTGCACGGTTGTCACGGCGCCCAGCTGGCCCCGCCCCTTGACACTGGCTGACCTGCATTTCCTGATTACTCCCATAGGTACTTAACCTGCCTTTTGGAACTGCCCTTTGCCAGATCGTTGTTTACCCTTGTTGAAAACCTGTTCATGCCTGTTTGATACCTGTTTATTCTTGTTGTGCTTGTTGGACTTTGTTGCACTTCGGTGTAACATTCTGAGAGATTCCTGCAAGTTCTGTTTAATCCCGTTAAATGCCTAGTCTGTAGTTTTGCCTGCATTTGAGCCCGTTTTGTTTTTGGTCCGTTTGTGTGTTGGACCACTTTTCTTTCTCAATTAAAGTGACAGATCGTCTACGCAAATGAGTCCCTACTTCCTGCTTCCCGACCCGTTTCAAGACAGTCCCGTTCCGTTTCGTGACAATATGACCAACAATAATTTAATGCAGAAAATGAATTCATAATTTGAATAAGAAAATGTATAATTCTATTTGCATGTATATTTTCCTTCTACAGTGAATGTCCTAGCTACTTCATTTTTGAACCTTTTTTATAATAATGTCACAGACCAGAACGGATATAGGACTCAATTGCATGCGTTTCTCAGATTTTATTGAAAGAGAGTGAGAGTAAGGCTTGCTTGATTGCCTGATCCGAAGACTGGCGGAGAGCGTGAACGAGCAAGGCGGGAGTAAAACTTCCGTGTCGGAAGAAGACAGGCGGGAATGGCAAGTCGTTTGACCAGGGCTGGAGATCAGAGGCGATGTAAAGTTCGTAATAGTCGTCGTAGGCAGGCGGCCAGCAAAACAGGCATAGTCAGGTTCAGAAACGGGTCGAAAAACGGGAATCAGGCAGGAAACCGGTTTTAACAGGGACGGAGTCGGACGGGAACGCTCACTGAGTGAAACACAACAGCTCGCAACGATCTGACAAAGTTTGAACTGAAGTCGGGGGTTTAAGAAGGGTGTGGCCACCAATCAGCTTGTCCGGGCTGTTTGTGCCAAACAAGCCGCCACAGGTGTTCCAAATTGGGCAGGTATGACGAATAAACCTCATTCATGTCGAGCAACTCAGGATCTCACAACAAAATGTTCATTAACAATATATATGATATAACAAAACACATATAAAATAACATGTTAAACTACATAGATAAACACGTTTGAAAAAGAAAATATGGTGTAAGATTATTTTGTATCTTGTAAGGGAAAATACGACATTTTGTAAGGGCATGGAGCCACGGAGGTTGACAGGTATGGGATTGCAACTTTCTAGGAATTTTACTGATTGAGGGTTGAGAATTACCGTATTTTCCGCACCATTAGGCGCACCGGGTTATAGGGCGCACCCCGAAAAAATAGTTTTTGGTCCTATTTTTGACATACATAAGACGCACCGGATTATAAGGCGCTACAATGGGAACGTCGACAAAACAGTCAGATAGTTCAGTCCAACTTATTATCCCCTTAACATTCCCAAAGCTTGCAAAGATGCAAATACGTGTCGAGAATACGTGCGGATGCGGTGTCCGTACGATGTCACTCAAATGCATCGTTCCATCATTCGGAAGGTTAAAGTCTTGGGATTCAAGAAATGCCAACCATTCCTTAGTTTCTATTTTCTTTTTCGCTCGCAACTTTACTGTGCATATGACAATAAACACTTGGAATTGAGTTGAATTTAAAAATAGACACTCCATTCCATCCATTATCTGCACCGCTTATCACAGAAACATCGAGTTCAGTCTGAAACAAGATACAGGGATAATATATAGCCGGAGTAGCTCACCGAAGTCGTTGTGTTCATAATAATGTGCAGCCAATGTCCTCTTATATCCGTGAGTGTAGTAAATCCAGGAGAATAAAATATTTACAAATACAGTATAGTAAAAAATGCTTTCTGTATGCCGTCAACCACGTGCTATACACATTCATTTTTTTCGGCCAATTGCAGGCTTTGTTTTGCCGTTTAAGCCAATGCCAGCCTGTAAATGATAAAAGGATCCGCCCCTTGACCTTCGAATAACTTTAGCCAATAGTGATCGATTCAAATGATGATTGACACATTGGTTAGCCAATGAAACGCTGGTAAATAAATCCCTACTTGGCGTTCAGGGGAAAATCGAGTCGGCGGCTGCAAGTTAGTTGGAAGACTCTGCGACTTAATATTGATCCATATATAAGGCGCACTGTATTATAAGGCGCATGGTCAGCTTTTGAAAAAAATAAAGGCTTTTAGGTGCGCCTTATAGTGCGGAAAATACGGTACATAAGATGCAAAGGTCAATGACCATTTTCTTTAGCAAAGGTTTGTCACGGTTGCCAATTGGCCCCGCCCGTTTGGCGCCAGCTGCGGCTTGTTGACTGATTGGCTTCCCTCCGATTTAAGCTCACTGCTCTCACTCACTCTTTGTCAGTCTGCCAACGAACCTCTGCACCCGCAAGACGTGTGTTTTGACTCTGTCCGGTTTCCTGCTGGTATATCCGTATGTATGTCCGGTATTATTTCCGTTTATTTGGTCCTGTTAAATATCGGTTCCCATTTTCGTTCCTGTCTAGTTTGTCCTATTTACTTTAGATATCCTGTTTTGATATCAATCCTCGTACATGCATTGAATATTATTTTATGAAATGTTTATTTTATTAGTACAAAACAACACAGGTTACTTATAAAAGCCTTAAACATACAAAATATAGCATTGAAGCAATTTACGGACAAATTCAACTTACGAACAATCATCCGGAACCTCGTTCGTAAGTAGGGCAGCGTCTGTATTATACTTGAATTATTTTAGATTTTGTCTTTAATTTCATTGTTTGTTAATGCAACATCCGTTGCAGCCTGGTCATGCTGGAAGTTTTTTAATTCCCTCATGTATAGGTTTTGGGTTTTTCCTTTCCCTACTTTAGGTTTTAGATCAGGAGATGCAATCCTAGACTGTAGTTTGCAATAGTCTGTGGTCTCTGCAGCCCTTTAGAATCTGTCAGAACCAGAACAGACGGTAGACCAAAACGTGCAACGTTTCACACCAAGCTTTATTGCGGAAGCGGAGAAGTCTGGCGCGGGAAAACAAACGCCAGAGAAGCAGGAAGCCCACGAGATCGGGGCGTGGTCAAAGGGCGGAAACTAGTTGAGCAGCCGGGAAAAGAGATCGGAGTGTGGTCGGCGGGCAGAAACAAGTCGGGCAGCCGGGACGAGAGATCAGAGAGTGGTTGGTGGACGGAAACAAGTCGGGCAGCCGGAATGGGAGATCAGAGAGTGGTCGGAGGAAGGAATCAAGTCAGGTCGCCAGAACGGGAGATCGGTGGACGGAAACAAGTCGGGCAGCCGGGACAGGAGATCGGAGCATGGTCGAAGAAAGGAATCAAGTCAGGTCGCCAGAACGGGCGATCGGAACGTGGTCGTAGGAAGGAATCAAGTCAGGTCGCCAGAACGGGAGATCGGAGCATGGTCGAAGGAAGGAATCAAGTCAGGTCGCCAGAACGGGCGATCGGAACGTGGTTGGAGGAAGGAATCAAGTAAGGTAGCTGGAACGGGAGATCGGAGCATGGACGAAGGAAGGAATCAAGTCAGGTCGCCAGAACTGGAGATCGGAGCATGGTCGAAGGAAGGAATCAAGTCAGGTCGCCAGAACTGGAGATCGGAACGTGGTCGGAGGAAGAAATCAAGTCGGGTAGCTGGAACGGGAGATCGAAGCATGGTCAAAGGAAGGAATCAAGTCAGGTCGCCAGAACTGGAGATCGGAACGTTGTAGGGGGAAGGAGTCAAGTCAGGTAGCCGGAGACGATCGGGAAGCCAGGGGCCGACGAGTAAGATAAAGGATAGGACGGGACAGACAGGGAGCTAGAGTCAAAAAAGTGCTTGCCTTACTTGTGCGGAGGTTTGCTGACGGACTGACAAGGAGTGAATGAAAGTGTTGGGTTTAAATAGGAGGGGAACCAATCAGGAAACAAGTGACAGTGGGCAAATCATGACAGAATCAAGTATTGAATAACAGCATTTTTTATTGCCTTGGGTTGTCTCTGTGATATTAAAAAAACCTTTGCGAGTGATAAATATACAAAAAATCACAGAAATCATGAAGGGGGGAAATACTTTCTCATGGCACCGTACAAGTCGAAATTGTTCTTTATCAAGATTAGGCAAATATTTGAATTTTACCCCAAATGTTATTGGAATCGCAGCTTACAAGAACACTCCCGCTCGGAGCATTGTGTACCTGTTAAGCCGAAAGACATTACGTTCTTCCAGCAACTCATTGAGTCTCCCACCGTGACACAAGTGAGTGACGCCTGTCACATGGATTTTGTTTAACCCAAAAGACAGATGGGCCATGTTAGCTACAATCAATCCTTCAATGCGTTTTTCCGGATGCTAATTGTATCCGGGCCGTCAGAGAAATTAGATTTCACACTCGGTTGTTTTCACTTTTGAAATTAATGGAGTATGGAATCATTTCAAGACATACGAGTGTACTGACTCAAAGAGATTTAGTCATCCGTCATATGACAGAAACTGACTTTTCTGCCGGGTTCGAATGATTAAGAATAAATCTGGCCTAAATTATTATTTCTCTCTCATTGTCTTTTCTAGTTTCCCTTCAATTAACCTTTTACTTTTCGCTTATTACCTTATTATTCGACCCTAGCTTTCCAGGAATAATCATCTTTGATGCTGAAGGATTTTATACATTTGACTATAAAGGATTTTATATGATTGAATACAAGTTAGATTTATTGAGTTTAATGCTGTAGTTATTTACTGACTGTGCCTTTATTCAATTAGCAGTGAAAGTTCAGGGCAGGCATAAGTGGTGGAAGATGTTGTTTACAGAACGGGACGTAGTGCTGATAAGATAATCAAAACATCCAGACGGAGGACAGCAGGCGTTGTTTTGAGAACAAGGCCCTGTTGACGTAGAAACGCTCGGTGTTGTTTTGAGTATTCCAGACATCGCGACGCTCTTCGACGAGATGGTGAAGCCCAGGGGGGGCTTCCTTGGCACGCCCATGGAAGGAGCCGGCATGCCATTATGCGGGGAGAAGATGGCCAATAGGAGAAAGCTAAAAGTTGAGAAGGCTTCCCACAGATGCCAACGACGCTAATTCAGCCGTTTTTGATGGTGTACACTTGGTTAAATTGTTAATGAAATTAAATCTGCCCCCGTGTGAAAATATCGGCTTTCTTGTTCATCTTTTCCTTCAAGAAACGAGCGCGCATAAATTGTTGAATGTAGGTTGTATTTGGTTAATGGAGTCAGATAACTAATTCCAACAATTTGGTAAACGCTACATTTTGATATTAATTCCCAACCATGCCTGATGCTTTTTGTTGTCTGCCGAGATTTTATCTCATTATCCTACTTTTTTGAAAGACATAAATTAGTGTTAAAAGCACAAGTAAAGGAAACAACTCCTTGGTGTATCTGATGATGAATCTGATTATAGAACATGAAATAACTGTCACTTTCATTGCTTAGTTTGAGCTGAGAAAAGTTCAAACAATATGTGATTTTTTTATATTTAATAATAATAATTTCCTTTGTATTGTCATTCTTTGTAACAATGTACACAGAACGAAATGTCGATACACCTGACCCGTTGTAGCGAGCCGATGCAGCCGCAGCCAACAGAGGGCGCCGCCATTTTTACCAATGTTATAAGTCTTAGGTATGACTCAGCCGAGGCGCGAACCAGCGACCTCCCAGTCTCAAAGCGGGCGCCTTACCATCTAGGCTACTGAGCTGGTAATCCAAGTATACGGTATTTCCTCCGTACCCTTTCTCAGCTTTTTAAGCCCTGACCCATTTTCATGCCTGAAATGGGCAGAAATGTCAGCGATCCGACGCTGGGGATTTGTCCGTGCTGTCTTTATAGATAGATACTTTATTCATCACACTTCCAGCAGTATCCTTTTGTTATTTATTAACAGATTAACAGGATGACCTTGAGGTGCTGTGTTGTAGTTTGGCAACAGAGTAGTGGATGAGGTCACACGCTAGGCCAAAAGTTCGACGTCCTTGTAGCAGATGGAAATCTTTGTGCCCAGGGTTACACCACCTCATGTTCACGTAGATAACGAGTCCACCTATATACAAAAGTTTAATGAGCACCAGGTACACTTCATCAGTTAATAAGTCCCTTGGCGCTCTCTGGCAGGGGTTGGCATGCTGGGACCTCACAACTATGTTGTTATCAATGACGATAGCTACACTTCTAATTCGAATGTGTAATTCTTTCTCCAGGTTCCGCGCCGGATTCAAACAAGCGTTCCGCTGTTGCCCCTGTGTCCCGCGAAGTTCCTACGAAAGCCTGGAACTCAAGTCCACTCGCTACTTCAATACCCAGACCAGCATTTTCAAGGCAAGCCGAATGGAGACCACAGTATGTACTGTGGTCCAAGCGGGAGATGAACTAGGGCAGTCCAAAGCCAAAGCTACGGTAGATCCCGTGCCAGTTGAAGCAGTTATGGGGGACGGACCACAAAACTGCTCACTGGACCTAACTTTAAACGGTTCGTCCTCCCGGGGGGTCTCGAAAGCCCCGTCCGAGGATCCCAGTCTCTTCTCGAACAACAACTACCAGGAGCAGACGTTAAACACCAGCAGTTTTTTGTCGGATAGCCAAGAGAGAATGTGAGTCAAGAGCTAGGAAAAGAAAACGGTGACTACAAACGATAGAAGAGTTTTCACAGGAACATTATTTACATACGGGAATGAGTCTTCACCGAGCGTGAGCTCAGGATTCTCTTGCGGGGGCTTGCGTGACGCTCGCTCTTCGTCGTTGCCGCCGGGTGCCAAAAAGGAATGATGCGCTCGACACGAGTGCATTCCACTTTTGAGAGCTGAAACAGATGCAGGGCTTCGATTTTTCACAGCTTCTGCTTGTCACCCCCCTCCTTACCCTTTCCTCTTTCATTACGCGTGGAAGGTTCACACATTCTCAAGCCCACAAGCTTCAGGACTTCACAAGGTTTATTCTGGAATTGAGTTAAAACGCTCTGCGGATATGCAGCGGCGTCTGCAACGCGGCACAGTCGGAGGAACATGGATTGAATCGTTTGAACTTGCCAATCGGAAAGCGGACATTCAATCGCTTTTCACGAGCTTTAGTTAGTCCATGAAATGAAATGATCTGCATTTATACAGCGCTTTTCAAGTCAATGACTTCCCAAAGCGCTTTACAATGTGCTCCACATTTCCCAATAGCGGCCTTGCAGCCATGTGAGGCGCTAACCCTGCTTATTGGGGGTATTAGGGGTTCAGTGTCTTACCCAAGGACACTTCGACATGTAACACGGACGAGCCGGGATTCGAACTGGGATCCCTTGATCCCAAGACGAGCGCTCTACCTCCTGAGCTACTGCCGTCCGGACACATAATAAGTTCAGCCCCCTAGCTAGTCCCACTCGACCTACTGGCTCCTGCACCCTAGTGATAGGTGACTCCATCACCCGTAACATAAACCTTAAGACCCCAGCCACGGTTATGAGCAGGGTTGGGTAGGGTTACTTTAACTGGATTACTTTCAATTACTTTTGGATGACTCCAATACCAAATATGCTAATAAAAGACAAAAGAAGCTAAATATGAATAAAATGATGACTCACAACACGTGGTACGCTTTCTCTCCTGGCTTTGATCTCTTTGATCTCCGGCAAAACTAACATAAAATGCGACAAAAAAAAAAGAAAATAAATCCGAAAAGCTTGCCAACATCGTTTTTGGCATTCTATATATTCCGTTACCCCCCAAGCCTGCACAAAATTTAGTAATTTTATTCATCTTTAGTTTCTACCCAACCCTGATTACATCCACTACACAGCATCATCTCCAAACAGAAGAGCAGCTTCAGCGACAGACCGCTGTCACAGTCTTGTTCCAAAGACAGACTGAGGAGATCATTTCTTCCTCATGCCATGAGGCTCTTTAACTTCACTCGGAGGGGTAAAAGCCCACATTAAACATATAAATATTTAGTTTCTTTTGTCTTTTATTAGCATATTTGGTATTGGAGTAATCCAAAAGTAATGGAAAGTAATTCAGATAAAGTAACCCAACCCAACCCTGGTTATGAATATTTCTGGGGCCAGAGCACCCGACATTGAGGCTAATTTGAGGGAGCTGACATGCAAAATCCAGACACCAGGACAGGCTCTAATAATACTAAAATGAGACAATCTGAGATTACAAAGAAAAATATTGCTAGGACCTGTATTCTTGCCAGAAAGATGAGTCGGCATCGAGTAATTGTCTCTGGCCCTTTGCCTGCGAGAGGCAATGATGAGAGGGTTAGCAGACTAGTCTCGTTAAACCGTTGGCTGGCAAGTTTCTCTAGTCAGCAGGGATTTAGGTATTTGGATAACTGGCCTGCTTTCTGGGGCGGACCTGACCTGCTGAGGAGAGACGGCCTTCACCCTAACTGGGAAGGTGCTCTAGCTCTTTCTAAAAATATAGAGTACTGTTTAAGCCTTCCGTTTTGAGGGTAGATGTTGATTTCACACGGAGAACGGATTTTCTTTATTGTTAGCATGCTTTTGTGCATTCATTTGTTACAGTAGACCCAGCGTACAAAACGGAATCAAAAAAATGAGCAGAGTTGGGCAAGTTACTTTTAAAAAGTCATTAGTTGTGGTTACTCATATATTTCCCAAAAAGTAGTTATTCACTGAATTACTCTTTCGTAAAAGTAACTAGTTACCAGGGAGAGTAACTATTTCCCTGACCTTAAATAGAAGTTGTACGTCAAATAGTCTGACATCTTCTGAGCAGTATTCGAGTTGAACAGACGAGTAGATGTGTTTGTAGAGTAATTGTTTTGTATTGTATTTATTTGATTCAGAATCGAATTCGGTGGTTACCGATTCGGCCAGCAGGTAGTGCTCACGCTTGCCGAAATAATTGGACATAGCTTCATATTGTGTCTAGCATTTATCATAAAGGAAGCGTTATTGCAAACACTGAAAATGAGTAACAAGGAATGTAATCCAAGTGTACTCATAGTATATATTGTTTATATACTCTTGGAGATATGTTGAAAAATGTTTTTTTTTTTCTTTTTATTGTGCGATAAATGTTTTTTCTTTTTTTTTTTTTTATTTATGAAAAGTACATTTTGCTACAGTATGTTATTCTTATATGAGGTAGACCTTAAAGGGACATTGTGTATTATTTAGCAGCTCATTGTGCAGTAAAAATGTCTTTATTAAAAAAAAACAATACTAATTTGAATAAAATGGAAAATACATGAACTATCATATTGTCAGGACCAGAACGGAAACAGGACCCAATTGCGTTACGCTTCACACAAGTTTTATCAAAGGAGAGAGGGAGGACTGCGCCCACGATCCGGTGTCGCGGAGGCAGGTCGCTGTGGGACTTGGGTTGCGAGCGATGGCGTTGTTGGGAACGAAAAAACGGGTCAGTATCCGGGATAGGAGAGCAAAAACGTGATCGGGGTCGGAAACGAGTCGTAAGCCAGGAAAGGAGAGTAGACATGGTCGAGGACGAAAAAAGTGGAAAGCCGGGACGGGAGAGTAGGCCTGGTAAGGATCAAAAACGGGTCAAAGCCGGGGGACGGACAGGAGCAAAAAACAGGTCGGAGTCAGGGTCGAAAAAAAGGTTTGCCTAGTGTAAACTAAGGTTCGCAGACGGACTGACAACAGGTGACAGAGAGGAGTGGGTTTCATCACATCGGTAATCATGACACAAATAAACATGCATTTTTTTTAAATACTGATAGGTTAAGAAATTTGTAAAAAAAAATTGTAACATGAGGCTCACCTAGAGGGAAAAAAATTAAATACTCCAAAACGCCGACCACTTTTAAAATAAAATGTCTATGCTTTTTCGAATTTAAACAAGAAAAGACTCAGGACTTGCATTTTATTCTAGGGCTGCTTTACTTTGGGGCAGCGCGGCGCCTGAGTGGTTAGCGCGTCCGCGGCACAGTTCTGAGGTCATGGGATTCCAACCTTCCTGTGTGTAGTTTGCATGTTCTCACCGTGCTTGTGTGGGTTTACTTTGGCCACTCCGGTTTCCTCCCACATTCAAAAAATATGCATGTCAGGTTAATTAGCCAGTTCAAATTGTCCTTAGGTGTGAATGAGTGAGCAAATTGTCTGTCCCTGTTTGTCCTGTGACCAGTTCAGGGTGTTCCCTGCCCACTGCCCGAGGCTGGCTGGGTTTGGCTCCAGCACCCCGTGACCCTACTGAGGATAAGCGGTGCAGATAATGGATGGATGGATGCTTTACTTTGCGCCGAGACTATGTCTCATGAGTGAATACACTGCTCCACCAATAGCATTACATTTAGATTTTGGTTAGCATGCCACTTCTGGTTTTGAACCTTGCATATTTATTTTTTCTTATTTTGTGGAAAGATTGTGTCTCTGTCAGGACCAGAACGGAGACAGGACCCACTTGCATTACGTTTCTCTGAGTTTTATTGGAAGAAAGGAAAGGGTTGCACCCACGATGCGGTAATCGCTGAATTAGGTCGCTCTGAATGCGGAACTGGGACTTCCGTGGCGAGCGATGGCGGTGTTGGGAATGGAAAAAACGGGTCAGTCGCCGGAACAGGAGAGCAAAAAAATGTGGTCGGGAACGGAAACAAGTCGAAAGCCAGGAGAGGAGAGTAGGTGATCAGGATCAAAAAACGGGTCGAAGCCGGGAAAGAGACGGGAGCATAACAGGTGGGAGTCAGGGTCGAAAAAGCTTGCCTAGAGTACACTGAGGTTCGCAGACCGACTGACATCAGGGGATGGATAGGTTTAAATAGGGACAGGGAGCCAATCGGAGTCCGAGGCATTGACAGATTGGCTTTCCGTCTATTTAAGCTCAGTGCTCTCATTTTTCCTTTGTCAGTCCGTCAACGAACCTCTGTCCCGTGGGTTTTGACTCAGTCCTGTCTTCTGTGCCAAAAGAATGGGCACAGCTGATTCACATCAGTAATCATGACAGTTTCACACATAAAAATACAGTGCACTATAAAATCGACTGTTTCTTAATTACAAAAAGCTTGGCATTCATGCTTGAGTAGAAGGAAACTTTCATAATTTTTCTTTCTGTTCTTACCATGGACTCCAAAATTCCATAGATGTGCATGTTAGGTTTATTAAAACCTTGAATATTCAGACAAGTGTGAACATGAATGACGGCTATGACGCATCTCGCCTCTTTCTCATTGTCCGCCCTGAAAAATTCAAGCTCACGATGGACACTAATGAGGACAAGTGATGGATACATGTGCAAAATGTAAGATATAATTATTATTCTCAGTCTGCAATGAAAGGGATGATAAAAGACTTTTTTTTTCAATTAGGCGCAGACGTGTCGTATTTCTCCCCACGATGTCATGAACCAGAACAGGATTAGGACCCAAACGCGTGACGTTTCTCACACAAGCCTTTTATTTTACGGGAAATGTGGAGTCATGCACGTTAGGCAGCAGTCTGGCGTGAAATGATAGGAAGCCAGAGGCCGACGAGATTGATACCAATTGCCAGAGTAGATATCGGACAGATGGGGTCGATACCGGACAGGACGGGACAGACGGGATTGATAATGAAACAGGAAATCGAAAATTAACAGGACAAACTAGACGGGAACGAAAACTGGAGAGAATAATAAACGGGAGAAAAAATAGACGGGAAAGAAACTGGAAACCGGCGTGATGAGGGGGCCTATGGTGGAGGAAGAGCCGGAGCTAGCTAAGCGGCGTTATAAGTCTTCGGTACCATAATCCCTGGACACAAAGAAAAATATTTCCATCTGCCGCAGGGATGTCGAACTTTTGGACTGGCGTGTGATGTCATCCACTCCGCTACAAGCACCCGTAGGGCATCATGTTAATCTGTTAATAAACAACAGGGTAGACTGCTGGAAGTGTGAATTTCCCTACGGGGATGAATAAAGTATCTATCTATCTAAGACAGGACTGAGTCAAAACCCACGGGACAGAGGTTCGTTGACGGACTGACAAAGGAAAAATGAGAGCACTGAGCTTAAATAGACGGAAAGCCAATCTGTCAATGAGCCGCCGCAGCTGGCGCCACACAGGCGGGACCAATCGGGCGCCATGGCAACCGTGACACAAGATAATGCCGATATGTTGCGATATATTCGGCGCGCCGGCGACTCGTGAAGCTTGTTCATCGATCTGGCTCATTTCCTCTAGAGCTGTGACGTTACCAAATGAAAACAAGACTCTTAACAATAGCGGATCCTGTTATTGCAACATACGAGACAACCCCGAAACAGACAGCGATTGTAGTAAACAGTGATTGCAAAGAGCTTATTTCTGCTTGGAGGAAGGTTAACTTAGCTTTCCGTGTCGATGGGAAGACTTGTGACTGTTTTGTCCGAATTGCGTGCTTCAATCTCTAAAAGCTGTGTGAAGTTGTCCTGCTGCCATTACAGTGTGTGTTCCTTTTTCCCTTGTGGCTTTTCCTTTGTGTTTTTCGCCGCTTGTCTTGCAATTCACCAATGGCTAAGCCCCGCCCTCAAACACGATAAGCCAATCATTGTGCACGTACCCATCCCAATCCACTAGAACATTCTGGAATCCATAGAAATGCATTGCAGTTTATCAGTTTTAATTTGTTTGTTTGTGTTTGTTCTTACATTTTAAACTTTCAAATGGTCAACCGATGTTCACGGGGTACATGCCATTCTGATACGATATATCCTGAGTAGCAGGGCGATAGTGTGTATTTTTTACCCTTTCCAAAGCCACATTTAAATCGAGACAAGTGTCTGCTTTGGATTAAGCTATGTAGTTGTCCACGGCACCAACTCAACGTGGATAAAGTTAACAAGGTAAGTCAACACAGTATATGAGGTAACATATTGTCACTTTTCTGGAGTAAATTATTGCGTTCCTTTTAACGTTAACATCGCTAACGTTTCGCTAGCCAACGCTAGCCAACGCTAGCCAACGCTAGCCAACGCTAGCCAACGCTAGCCAACGCTAGCCAACGCTAGCCAACGCTAGCCAACGCTAGCCAACGCTAGCCAACGCTAGCCAACGCTAGCCAACGCTAGCCAACGCTAGCCAACGCTAGCCAACGCTAGCCAACGCTAGCCAACGCTAGCCAACGCTAGCCAACGCTAGCCAACGCTAGCCAACGCTAGCCAACGCTAGCCAACGCTAGCCAACGCTAGCCAACGCTAGCCAACGCTAGCCAACGCTAGCCAACGCTAGCCAACGCTAGCCAACGCTAGCCAACGCTAGCCAACGCTAGCCAACGCTAGCCAACGCTAGCCAACGCTAGCCAACGCTAGCCAACGCTAGCCAACGCTAGCCAACGCTAGCCAACGCTAGCCAACGCTAGCCAACGCTAGCCAACGCTAGCCAACGCTAGCCAACGCTAGCCAACGCTAGCCAACGCTAGCCAACGCTAGCCAACGCTAGCCAACGCTAGCTGATACAAGTCACATCTAGTTAGTTGAATGTAAATCTGATTTCTTACCCTGCAGTGCATGAACAATGCTCATCTTCTATCTTGTTTAAAATGATTATGACTACAAAATAAGGTTTTTCACATTTACATTGTGACCAGAATATGAAGCTTTTATCGACCTTATCAACAATGAAATCATTCATATAACCCTCCAATGCATAGTTAAAACCCTTTTGGTGACTTTGAGTTGAAATGTGATCTTTCTGGGCCAAAAAAAAACAAAATGTCTAATATTATTAACAGAATATTGAATGTTAGTCCAAGCGTGTAAAGGGGGCGGGGCTTAACCAAAGGTCAATTGGTATAATATTGTCTGCTGAAAACTTCCAGTTTTGTTTGGTCTATGTTAGCCCCGTTAGTTGGTTAGCCTGCTGTGCCCATTTATTTTCCCAGGCTTGGTTCATGTTTTGTTCTGCATCCCTTTTTCGTTGTTGTTTCCCGGGTAGACTGGCTGCTCACAGCATGCTTTCAGTCGGCTAGCCTCCCATTTTTCCGCCGATCGGTCCCGCTCAGTTCTCTTTGGCAGCCAGCTAGCCTGCCGTGTTCAAGCTGGGTTACCCAATGTTAGTTCTATTTGTGTTATTCTTGCCAGCTCGCCCCATTTTGACGCAAAGCCTGGGCATTCCCTACAAAACTACCAGAACTTGGCTTAACTGTAATTTTCTATCGTTTTCGTTCAACTGAAGTCTTTGATCATAATTTGAACAAAATAGGATTGACTATTGTATCCCGCAACTTGAGCCCACAGAGTATTTATGTTAGCGAGAGGTTAAAGACACTTTTTCTGCCTTAAACCTTTTTAAATGGAAATGAAAAATTAATTGTACTGGGAATTAACTGATTATTTAACTTATAACAAGATTCTTTGACTATTTTTAAAAAAAATAAGACAAACTTGCATTTTTTTGCGTTAACAATAAGTAAAAATATGGTTCATTACATTTTTTTTAATAGATTTTTTGGCAATTGATTTTACTCATTTTAAAGGGGGTGTTCATAATTTGAAATTTTGATACTCTGTGTCACGACCAGCACACAGGGTAGACCCAATCGCGTAACGTTTTTCTCAAGTTTATTGAGATGGAGAGAGGAAGGGCAGTGCCCGCGATCCGATGCTCACTGGAAGCGGGGAGCAAGTCGCTCTTGCAATTGGATTGTGATCCGAATACGGAAGTGGATCTTCCATCGCGAGTGATGGCGGTGTCAGCGACGGAAAAACAGGTCGGTAGCCGGGACAGGGAGAGCAAGAGCGTGGTCGGGGTCGGAAACGAGGCGTAAGCCAGGACGAGAAAGTAAAGGTAGTCAAGGTAGGGTCATAAGCCGGGACGGGAAAGCAGACGGGGTCGGGATCAAAACAGGGCGTAGCCAGAGACAAACAGGAGCAAAAACGGGACAGGCGGGAGTCAGGGTAAAAAAAAAGGCTTGCCTTGTATCAACAGAGGTTCGCAGACGGACAGACCGGGGAACAGACAGGACTTGGTTTAAATAGGGACAGGGAGCCAATCAGAGCCCGCATCGGTTGGCGCCAAATGAGCGGGCACAGGTGATTCAAATCAGTAATCATGACACTCTGACTCCTGGCTTAAAGTCATGATCCCAGCCTCAGTCATTCCTCAAATACTAATAAACTCTCCTTTTTAAATTTTCTTTTGTGTTTAGGTCGGCATTCGGACTGTATTCGAAACAGGCCCTTTCTTACTTTCACCATTCTCTCCGTGGAATAAAAAAAAAAAAAAACACCAGCACGCGCATGAAATCCCTCTCCACCCCTAATCATGACACTCTGTCGCCATCTCCTGGCTTAAAGTCATGATCGCAGCCTCAGTCATTTCTCAAATATTATTCAACTCTTCTTTTTAAATTTTCTTTTGTGTATGGGTTGGCACCCGGACTGTATTCGAAACAGGCCTTTTCTTACTTTCACCATTCTCTACGTGGAATAGAATAAAAAAAAACACCAGCACATGCATGATATCCCTCTCCACCCCCTTCTCCTCCCTTTCCTAATGTGTTGCAATTCCCGGAACAGCCGTGCTAAAAGCTAAAAGCAGACAGTTGCCGCGGACACAAAATGATATAGGCTTTTAGAACTCAGTTCAAATATTCTACTTTCAACTTTTTAATGTATTTCCTTTTGAGTATGCAAAAAGGATATAAGGGGCGGCAGTGGTTCAGGAGGTAGAGAGCTCGTCTTGGGATCAAGAGATCGCAGGTTTCGATTACCGGCTCCTCCATGTTACATGTCGAAGTGTCCTTGGGTAAGACACTGAACCCCTAATACTCCCAATAAGCAGGTTAGCGCCTTACATGGCTGCACGGCCGTTGTTCATCTCTGTCAAGCTATTACTTTATGTTGAAAATGATGGCATTATCAGTTGACGTCGTTCTGAAAATGTGCCGTCCTAGTCTAAATAGGTTTCCGACGTACAGCGATGCGCCACGCTGTTTAGCATAATGACTGGAAAAGGACAAGGGAAGCAGAGAGGCAGCTCGCTCGGTGGGAGTCCAAGAAAATAACAGTAAGATGACGTGTGCTGTTCGTACCCACGACGGCTAATTTAGCTCCCCGCTGGCACAACATTCACACATGCACTCTCTTGAATATACAATCGCAACCCTGTTTGAAAAGTTAATCAGGCAAATCCATCAAGCTAGTACTCTAAATTCCACACGAAGAGCTGCTAATGTTTTGGCTACATTTTAAGCACCACAGATTTTAATACTGAGCTGTCATGATTACTGATGCGAGGCACCTGTGCCCGCTCATTTGGTTGCCAACCGCCTCGGACTTTCACTTTTTATACCCCCGTCTTCCTGTCACCGGTTGTCAGTCCGTCTGCGAACCTCAGCTTATGCTAGGCAAGCCTTTTGACCCTGACTTTCTCCTGTTCTGATTCCCGTCTGTTTCCCGGCTCCGACATGAAATTAAATGATCTGCATTTATATAGCGCTTTTCAAGTCAAGACTTGCTTATTGGGGGCATTAGGGGTTCAGTGTCTTACCCAAGGACACTTCGACATGTAACATGGAGGAGCCGGGATTCGAACTGCGATCTCTCGATCCCAAGATGAGCGCTCTACCTCCTGAGCCACTGCCGACCCATTTTCTGAACTAGACTATGATTTTTGCTCCCCCGTCCCGGCCACAGATGTGTTTTTACCCTGCTCCCGACACCGCCATCGCTCGCCATGGAAATACCACTACCGCCTCTGAGCAACCTGCTCCCCGCTACCAGCGATCTACGGATCGTGTGTACTATCCTTTTCCTTCTTCCAAATAAAACTAAGAAAAACACACGCAAGTGGGTCCTAGCTCCGTTCTGGTCCTGACAGGGGCAGCGTATTTCTTTTTCTTCGTGAGGGCGTGGAGGAAAAAAGGCGAGCTGCTCTTTTCCACAATACATGCACTCTAAATACAAAACACCACAGTGAAACATTTATGATGCGATTCCAAGGAAATGATTCCACGTTTTTGCCAACGTTACCCTGTTCTTAATGCACTACATGGAGGTTAAATGTAAAGAAAACACTAGGAGCGCAACTGCCCCCTTGTGTAGTGGAGATATGATTGCACTTTATTCTGTGAAAATTAAACAAAAAATCCCTAAAGTGACACCCGTCTGTGCCCCCCCCCTTGACGGAGCCTCACGCTCCCCAGTAGGGGCCTGACCCACTATTTGAGAACCACTGCTGTCAGGACCAGAACGGAGACAGGACCCACTTGCGTTGCCTTTCTCACAAGTTTCTCACGATCCGGTGATTGCTGGACACAAGAAGCAGGTCGCTCTGAACGTGGAAGTGGATTTTCCGTGGCGAGCAATGGGGGTGTCGGGAATGGAAAAACGGGTCAGTAGCCGGGACAGGATAGCAAAAACATGCGAGTTGTAAGCCAGGAAAGGAGAGTAGACATGGTCGGGGACAAAAGAGGTCGAAAGCCGGGACGGGAGAGTAGACGTGGTCAGGATCAAAAACGGGTCGACGCCAGGGGGACAGACGGGAGCCAAAAACAGGTCTGAGTCAGGGTCAAAAAAGGCTTGCCTAGTGTTAACTGAGGTTCGCAGACAGACTGACAAAAGGCGACAGATAAGAGTGAGTTTAAATAGGGACAGGGAGCCAATCAGAGTCCGAGGAGCGGGAACAGGTGATTCACATCGGTAATCATGACAACTGCAATAATAAATAGGAGACCGATTACTACTGGGTGGCACTTATGTCGAGTTGGTGTTTTTCCTGAACCTGGCAACATAGCCAACCCTCCGCCTCCTAAAAAACACACACATTTCACCTGTTGAAAGGCATCATTAGATCCGCTCTCTCTCCATGCAGCTCCTGATCTATTCTTAGCATGCTAAAGCTGCTGTTTGGAGTTTGACGTCATGTGATGTGAATGTGAGAGACGGACGGGGGGTTGGTTATTTGTCTTTTCTTACCAAATGGAAGCATTATTCAACAGGGATGTATCCATTTTCAACATATTTATCGATAATAGTGTTTCCTTGCTCTAAATAATTTCCTTTCTCTTTGCTTTTAAATGCTTGTCAGTGGGGTAATGCTGCTTTTACAGCCACAGTCGGGTCAGCTCGGGGTTCTCAAAGAGCAGGACGGGAACCCTGGGGGGCACGTTTGAATTTTCCAGAACCTTTTTTTTTTTTTTTTACTTTGCTAGAACAAAGTGCAAATGGACCTCCACTACTCCGGAGTGTTTTGTTTACATTTAGCTTCCATGCATTAACCTTAGAGTATAAGCATTGAGTATGAAGTGCAGACACGAAGTGTAGCAGACCCTTAGGTAACCCCATTAAAAACAAAAAGTAAGACGGATATAGGGCCTGGTGAAGGGATACGGGGTAAAGAAACTAACAAAAGTGTCCTCCCAAAAGCTAATACAGAAGTTTGACGAAACGTGCTTAATACTTCACTGAGACCACAGAGGGAGACAAGCAAAGATCGGTATGTTATACCTGTTGGCAGCATACAGCATGAAGCCAAATAAATTAAAGACAATTTAACCTAATCACGCTGATGAGATGCTTTAGTTTTTTTTCAGTGAAAATATGACTTCCCAAAACATATCAAAGAGCTTTCTTTTCAGTTTACATAAAATACATTTTAGAATATCAACCATCACAATACATATTTACATCCATTTTAACAAGCTACTTTTAACAAGAGATCGTATAGTTTTTTTTTTTTAACGTTTACAATGAATTCAACATATTTTTATTTAAACTGAATTTTAACCATAATCTTCCTTTTTATATATATGATAAAATAGAAATAATAACAATAATGAGTATAAAAACGGGTACAATTTACCTGCAAATGAATGAGTCACACCACGTGATAAGCTTCTCTGCTGGCTATGATCTCTATAAGGGGAATTAGCATTTTAGCACAACATGCAACGTCCGGCAAAACTAACATAAAAGGCGACAGAAACAAAACGAAAATAAATCCAAACAGCTTGACAACATCAATCACATTACTGTGCATGTTGAGAGATTTTTCAGCTGTGGTTTTAATTTTTAAAATTAACTTTTTGCGGAGCACCAAAAGATCGTGTCTTACCGTCGGCAGCTCGTTGTAGACTGCCAAAAACCCCCACCTTCCTGTCGCAAAGTCTAAAGCCAAACCAAACCTTACCCCATACCAGCAGGTGGCACTGTTGGACTCATCATTGTCAGGACACTTCTACAGAAACTATACAACATATTTCAGCAGGAATTTCAATCAAACAAAAGTTATTATTACACCCGTTACATATACACATTAACATGTGTTTGACTGAGCGTATTTAGGCCTTGATTACATGGACTACTACTCGAGTGGGACACCCACGGGTGGACTCGTTCCAGTGAAGAGCTTGAAGTGTCAAGTGCGTCCACTTTGTTGATTGGCCAGTGGGAGTGCTCACTGAGACCTGCAGTCGAAGGCCAAGTATTTGTATACTTAACCCCGATTCGTACTTTACTTTGTACCTGCAATAGGTACAAGTGAATGGCCTTTGCGTGATATCCAGGGTTGGGTAGGGTTACTTTAACTTTATTACTTTCAATTACTTTTGGATTACTCTAATACCAAATATGCTAATAAAAGACAAAATAAACTAAATATGAATAAAATGATTTTGTGCAGGCTTGGGGAGTAACGGAACACATGAAACGGCAAAAATGATGTTGGCAAGCTGTTCGGATTTATTTTCATTTTGTTTTTGTCGCATTTTATGTTAGTTTTGCCAGAGATCAAAGCCAGGAGAGAAAGCTTACCACGTGTTGTGAGTCATCATTTTATTAATATTTAGTTTCTTTTGTCTTTTATTAGCATATTTGGTATTTGAGTAATCCAAAAGTAATTGAAATAGCCAGAAGACTTTTTTAAGCTATTCCAACATGCAAAACATGAGGAAATAGTTTTTTTTTTCATAAAATATATTTATATTCCAATTATTTTACCACATAATGTATTTTGAGGACAGAGTGTCTTGCCTTTTTCATCCTGAGAACTCCACACTATAGCTGTCACGACCAGAACAAAATCAGGAACCAAATGCGTAACGTTAACCACAAGTTTATTGAAAGAAAGAGGAAGGGCAGCGCCCGCGATCTAGTGCTCGCTGGATGCGGGAAGCAAGCCGCTCACACAATCGGATCGTGTTTCGAATACGGAAGTGGATCTTCCGGAGATGGCGTGTCGAGGACAGAAAAAAACAGGTCGATAGCCGGGACAGGAGAGCAAAAACGTGGTCGGGATCAAAAACGGGTCGTAAGCCGGGACAAGAGAGCAAACTAGGTCATTTTGTTTCTGTCGCATTTTATGTTAGTTTTGCCGGAGATCAAAGATATCAAAGCCAGGAGAGAAAGCTTGCCACGTGTTGTGAGTCATCATTTTATTCATATTTAGTTTCTTTTGTCTTTTATTAGCATATTTGGTATTGGAGTAATCCAAAAGTAATTGAAAGTAATCAAGTTAAAGTAACCCTACCCAACCCTGGTGATATCCCAGTAAGAACCTCAAACATGCACATCAATTCATTCATGAATTCATCCATTGACTTAACTGTTTTGAAGGCGCCCATCTTCTTTTCTTTCTGTATCTTTTTTGGTCCTGGAAACTTGCAAAGAGGTGCAGTGAGGTTAAAGGTATTCCCAAATTCTAAAGCATGCAACATGTCAGAAAATAACAGCTGTTTTTTGCATAAAATATATATCTATTTTATCAGTATATTCCAATTATTTTCCTAGATGATGCATTTTGAAGTGTGTCTTGCCTTTGACCCCCTGAGCTTTGACATCATGTGAACAGCACCCGAGCAAACTGCCCACCATATTCGTTTACGTTTTAATTAGTCAAAGAGGGTACGAGTGTTTTAAACTATGTTTTAGTAGTTTTTGCGGAAAATGCCTAGCCGTTGTGTCACAGGTGGAAGCAGAAATTGTACAACAAAGAATAAAACAAAAAAAAGGGGCTAACTGGAAAAAATAGCACACATTGAGCTAACGGGGACTAACAGAGACCAATAAAAGAAAGACGACCGCAGTCTCTCGGAAAACTGAGACGTTGGTCAACCAAAAACACGAAGTGAGCAGCCTGGCTAACCAGAACCAATAATAAAAAATGGCTACAAAAACTAACGCAAACCTATCTGGGAATAATCCAATGGTCTGCAAATGAGGGCTAACCTGGAGCAAACAAAACTGGAAGCCTTCGGTCGCCTGACGCTGATAGGGAGTTAGCCAGACGATATTACACCAACGGTGACACACGCGGCACAAAACACAGACAAAAGCCACAATCTAAAAAGAGGTGAAGGTAATGAAGGAATGCACGGTGTAAGAGCTGCAGGTAAACTCACCTAGGTCAAAAACACAACTCCAACAAAACAGTCACAAGGTCCTAAGCGACAGGCTAAGCAAAGTTCCAATTCTCCAAGTAGAAATGAGCTGTATGCAATGGCTGTTTTTTTTTTTACAACTCAGTCTGTTTCGGAGCTGCCTATTCATGCTGTGTTAAGGGGATTTGGCCTGTTGGAAGTGATTCCACCATGATGACAAGAAGCGACCCAAATAATCTAAGTAAAGGAGTGTGTAGTTTAAAGAAGAGAAAGTACAATATATTCATGTTTTTTACACAAAATTACTAGGGAAATCAAAAAGACTTTAAGTAAGGTATATACTCGCATATACACCCCCCCCCCAAAAAAAAAAACAGCTTTAAAATACAGATTGGCTTTCAGTCTTTTTAAGCTCAGTGCTCTCATTTTTTCTTTGTCAGTCCGTCAACAAAACTTTGCCCCGCAAGAAGTGGTCCTGTTTCCCTGTTGGTATTCCCTGTCCGGTATTGTTTCCGTTTATTTTTGTCCTGTTTAATATCGGTTTCCAGTTTCGTTTCCATCTATTTTTGTCCTGTTTATTATTCTCTCCAGTTTTTGTTCCCGTCTAGTTTGTCCTGTTTATATTATCAATCCTGTCTGTTCCGTCCTGTCCGTTATCGACCCCATCTGTCCGATATCAACTCGGGCAATTGGTATAGATCTGGTAGGCCTCTGGCTTCCTATCATTTCACGCCAGACAAAGTCCTAAGCGACAGGCTAAGCAAAGTTCCAATTCTCCAAGCAGAAATGAGCTGTATGCAATGGCTGTTTTTATACAACTCGGTCTGTTTCGGAGCTGCCTATTCATGCTGTGTTAAGGGGATTCGCCCTGTTGGGAGTGATTCCAACATAATGACAAGATGCAACCCAAATAATTTAAGGAAAGGTGTGTGTAGTTTAAAGCAGAGATTGTACAATATATTCAGTTTTTTTTTACACAAAATGACTAGGAAAATCAAAAAGACTTTATGTAAGGTATATACTTGCATATACACCACCCCCAAAATCCGCCTTAAAATAGCCACATACAACAAAAATCATAGCCAAGATATTAATAAATCATGAAACTAAACAATAATTATTAATTCATTATGTAGGTAAAAAAAGATCAATACACTCGTACACAATTTTAGTGTTTTGCAATGAAATGAAATGATCTGCATTTATATAGCGCTTTTCAAGTCAATGACTTCCCAAAGCGCTTTACAATGTGCTCCACATTTCCCAATAGCGGCCTTGCAGCCATGTAAGGCGCTAACCTGCTTATTGGGGGTATCAGGGGTTCAGTGTCTTACCCAAGGACACTTCGACATGTAACACGGACGAGTCGGGATTCGAACTGGGATCCCTTGATCCCAAGACGAGCCCTCTACCTCCTGAGCTACTGCCGCCCCTCAGGAGGCAATAATTTTCTTCTTTGACTCAATCGGACCCATTATTATGGGCAGAAAAGGGAAATAAAACGGACAAAATCTCAATCAAACGAGATGTCGTCCCTCTCAAACACACCCTGACTGACTCAACAGGAGTAAGAGATCCAAACAGGGTATTATTGCCATCTACTGTTAAGGAGTGTAGTTGACCAGTGTTCCCTCTAAGCTGCGCGCGTGCGCAATTGCGCACTGCTCGCACATTCTCAGCGCACAAGAAAATCTAGCCAGCGCACAAAAATCAGGGCTCAAAATTACTAATTAAGAAGCGACTTAAGTCAAAGTTACAGTGCATGAAGGTAAAAATACACGGGGTCCCCTGATGTTGTGTCCTAAATGCAGTATTTTGAAGTCGAGTCGAAGTAGAACAAAGTTGAGTAAAGTTAGTAGAGTTTGTCGAGAACCGGCTTCTTCGGCATGGCTCACTAAAAGGAACCGGCTCTTTCGGGTCCTAAACGGCTCTTCAGGTTGTTTTTGCTTCTTTCATCCCAACATGACCAAATGTTATGTAAAATTATGCACAAAACGACTTAAAGGAAGGGCGGAATAGAACAAAAAAGAAAAAAATACCAAAATGAAAAAGTAGTGAAAAGCTGAGAAAAAATAAACAAAAGGAAGAAAAAAAAGAAGGAAAATTGAGAAAAAAGCCAGAAAAAAAGAAAAGAAAGAAATGTTGGAAAAAAGTAAATAGAGAACAAAAAGAAAAAATTAACAGCTCGGAAAAAATAAACACAATCAGATTTTTTTTTTAAGGAATTTTTTAAAAAGTAGAAAGAAACACGGAAAAAAGAAGAAAAAGTTCTTGTTGCATTCAAATAATTTTCCAATTATATCAAGTGAATCTTGTTGCCAACATTGTACTTCCACTAAAAATGTGATTAAGTACAACCTTTGCAATAGTACATGAGTCAATTCATTCAAAAGAGAAAAATAATTTTGTATTGCCGGAAACTTAGCAAAATGTAACTTGATGTCATGTTTTGGACATGTTTGATCATTAATTATCTTGCCACACTTGGGATTATGGTGGCTCACTGTTATTTCAAGCGTTGCTCACCGACTTTGTGTGAACGCTCAGACCCGTGGAAAATCAGAGGGAACATTGTAGTTGACCCTCGTTTTTTTTCTTGTACTTAGCATTATTTTGCCAAGGCAAAGGCTGCACTGGAAACGGGTCCGCGACCTACTTTTCGGTCCCGACCCATCAGTTTAAAAACACCGCACAAGAAGATGTTACCAAAATCCCCCGCCTTGTTGAAAAATGTCCAAGATATCAGCATAACTGTGAGGAGCAACCCTGCACGTTCTGTGCCTAATTGAAAACAGTTTTTGAAGACCTTTAATGACTAAAGATTCCCCAAGTACTTAAACATAAAAATATGAACCCAGTGGGCTGGGAAATTAGCCTGTATTCCCATGTTTAACTCATCGAAACATTTGCTTTTAAATGAGCTCATTATGCTTTAATCAAGTGTTCAAGATGGATATCTCTAACTCTTTTGGGAGCCCTTGAAATTCTAGAGACTTCTCCTGCTTTGCTAAGAAATTCATGTTTATTAATAATTTACTTATGACTTTAGTACCGTATTTTCCGCACTATAAGGCGCACTGGATTATAAAGCCAAATGAGCACAGCATAGCAGCAAGACTTCTGACGAACATGGTGGCTACTATTGGGTATGGATTCCGCTACTTAATAGAAATACAAATTTTTCGACCTATGAAGGTGTCACGGTTGCCAGCGTGTGGCACCAGCTGCGGCTCTCATTTTTCCTTTGTCAGAAAATATAGGATTGACATCTAAAGCTTTCAATGAAACTCTATTTAGAACTCATTTTTGACGTCTATAGACATCAATGGTATTGAAAAAGTTAAATTCTAAAACATTTGATGAATTTTCAGCAAAACTGAGGCTCAATTAAAGGACATAGTTTAATATTTAGTGCCTCCTAGAGGTACATAAAACTTTCATTCAGTAAAAAAGAAACATGAATTTCAAAAATTGGCAAAATACTAGAACTATCAATCAAACCTTCTGTCAAGAACCAGAACAGGATCAGGACCCAAACGCGTGGCATTTCTCACACAAGCCTTTTATTTTGCGGCAAATGAGTCATGCACGGGGCAGCACGGCGGCGCAGTGGTTAGCGCGTGTGCGGCACAGTTCTGAGGTTGTGGGAACCTCCTGCGTGGGTTCGAATCCAGCTCCCGGCCCTACTGTGCGGAGTTTGGCATGTTCTCCCCGTGCTTGCGTGGGTTTCCTCCGGGCACTCCGGTTTCCTCCCACAGTCCAAAGACATGCATTTCAGGTGAATTGGCCGGTCCAAATTGTCCCTAGGTGTGAATGAGCGAGTGAGTTGTCTGTCCCCGTGTGCCCTGCGATTGGCCGGCGACCAGTTCAGGGTGTCCCCTGCCCACTGCCCAATGATTGCTGGGATGGGCTCCAGCACCCCCGCGACCCTACAGAGGATAAGCGGTGCAGCTGATGAGATGAGATGAGTCATGCACGTTGGGCAGCAGTCTGGCGTGAAATGATAGGAAGCCAGAGGTCGGCGAGATCTATACCAATTGCCCGAGTAGATATCGGACAGATGGGGTCGATACCGGACCGGACGGGATAGACAGGATTGATAATGAAACAGGATATCGAAATTAAACAGGGCGAACTAGACGGGAATGAAAAGTGGAGAGAATAATAAACAGGACAAATAAACGGGAACAATAGCGGACAGGAAAACAGGACCGAGTCACAACCCACGCCTTGCGGGGCAGAGGTTCATTGACGGACTGACAAAGAAAAAATGAGAGTACTGAGCTTAAATAGACGGAAAGCCAATCTGTCAATGAGCCGCAGCTGGCGCCACACGGGCGGGGCCAATTGGGCACCATGGCAACCGTGACAGAGGGGACTCAAAGACCGCTTTATCTGTTTCTCAAAGGCAGAACAGTTATCGCATGCAGTAACACTCAACTGTAACTATGCATTTCAATTGTATCCACCGTATTTTCCGATATGTAAGGTGCACCGGATTTTAAGGCGCGCTGACACGGTTGCCAGTTGACCCCGCCCGTGCGTCACGGTTGCCATGGCGCCCAATTGGCCCCGCCCGGGTGGTGCCAGCTGGAGCTTGTTGACATATTGTCTCCCGGTCAGTATTTAAACTCTGTCCAGTCAGTCCCCTTTTGTCGGTCCGTCTGCGAATCTCCGTTTTTACACGGCAAACCTTTTTTCGCCAGTCCTGTGTTTTTGTTCCTGTTCTTCTCACGCTACGATCTGTTTGATCTCGACCACGTCTGCTCTCTTGTCCCAAATTACAGCCTGTTTTGATCTCGGCCACATTTGTTCTCCCGTCCCGAATAACGACCCATTTTCTGATATGGACCACGTTTTTTGCTCTTCCACCCCGGCTACTGACCCATTTTTTCCGTTCCCGACACCGCTCATCACAAAGTCCCACTTCCTCGTCTGAGCAACCTACTCCCGCGACCAGCGATCTCCCGATCGTGTACATGCACTCTTTTCCCTTCTTCTCAATAAAACTGAGAAACGTTACGCCAGTGGGTCCCGTCTCCGTTCTGGTCCTGACTCACGCTTTATCATTTATTACCAATTTGGGGTTTTTAGGTTCACCTTATACGATCAATTGATTCAAGCTTTTTCTTTATTATTCATTTACAAAAAACAGTCCTGGCGCTCTGGAAGGTTTTGTGCCCCTGGAAATTTCATGTTAGAGCACAGCTGTAACACTTTAATTTATTCAATCCAGACTTAATTTAGTTGGAAGAAGTCCATCAGGCTGGGGGATAATATTTCAGCATCATTTGCACGACTGGATCGGCAAGCAAAGTCTCAACGACACAAAGATCCGAAAGAACAAAAGCGGAACGGTTTTGTTCTAATTAGAACGATCAGATTAGACTCGGAATCCAACCTTGATGCCGGCTCTCCCGAGGATAGGGAGTTGGACCCTGTAGCGGTCCTGCCGGTCTGCATGTGTTCCTGCATTTCAATAAGCTCTTACGTACGAGAATTATTTGCTCGCTGATTGTTCCGCAGATGGCGGGGCCGAGTGGCTTCTCGGCTGTGGATTGCGCATCAAAGTGGCAAAATTTCCTTTGCCGTTGAGATTCCCTTCATGTTAATGACACTCATGCTTTGATTGGTTCCCAAGCAAGGGTTACACCAGGCAGGGTTCGTACGGGTGCATGAAATCCTTAAAAATTCTTGGATTTAATGTTGTGTTCTAGGTCCGGAAAATGCTTGAATTTTGGGTGTCATGCTTGAAAAGGTTTGAAATTGTTGCCATTGCCATGTTTTCTGGCAGTCTGACTTTGTAGAGCATGCAATAAATGAAGATTTCTTTTTAGGTGCATTAAAATGAAGCCAACTGTCGGAGCCAGAACTAATGGTAGACCCAATCGCGTAACGTTTCACACAAGTTTTTTGGAGGAAAGAGAAAGGAAGTGGATCTTCCGTAGCGAGCGATGGCGGTGTCAGGGACAGAAAAAAGCAGGTCCGTAGCCGGGACTGGGAGAGCAAGGCGTGATCGGGGTCTGAAGCGAGTTGTAAGCCAGAACGGGAGAGCAGACGTAGTTGGGGGACAAAAAGAGGTTGTAAGCCGGGACGGGAGAACAGACATGGTCAGGAGAAACACAGGTCGTAGCCGGAGACAGACAGGAGCAAAAAAGGGACAGGTGGGAGTCAGGGTCAAAAAAGGCTTCCCTGAGGTTTGCAGACGGACTGACAACAGGGGATTGACAGGACTGAGTTCAAATAGTGACAGGGAGCCAATCAGAACCTGCGGCGGGTGGCGCCATCAGTTAATCATGACAGTCTATGTTTCCATAGACATAATAGCGAGATTTAACTTGTTTTGGGAATTTTTCATGCCTAGTGTCAGCACGGAACGAAAAGAACAAGAAATTGTGATGTAACTTCCATCCATCCGGCTGACTTGAAGTTTTAATCTCCTCCAGCGTTCATTTAGCATGCCAGGTGAAGGAATTGTAGATGTTGACCGGGGCCTTAAATGAATATTTAATCTACTTATCTGCTGGCGAAACCAGCCTGTGGTCTTCTAGTCTGTCTACGCGCCGCAGACTAAAGGTTGCTGTTTATTCCAAGGAGGCGCCAGGCCGGCTACACGGCAGGGTGCATGCTCTCATCCGCGTCATTATCTTCCTTCCATGCCGTCCATTCCTCGCCATCCGCTCGTGTTAATTAGAGCCAAGAAGTGGGGAAAACACTCCTGTGTACAGTACCGTGAAAAAGTACTTTACCCCCTTCCTGTTTTCTGTGTTTTTTGCACATTTATCGCTCACAAAGGTTTCAGCTCATCAAACCAATTTTAATATCTAACCCTATGTGAAAAAGTCATTGCCTCCCCTTGTTAAAGTACAAAGTAACTATGACTAACCACAGTTTTGTGAAAGTTACGTTCAATTCCACAGGCCACACCCAAATTGGATTGCAACCACCTGTGTTGAATAAAGAAAATACTTAAATTGAATCTATAAGACAAGCTACATACCAAAAAAATTCCAATAATTGGAAAAAAACTTGATAGAAGTCAGGAAAAGGTCACAAAGACATTTCCAAGGCTGTAAGGCTCCAGCGAACCACTGTCAGAGCCGTTGTCCAAAAATGGAGAAAACTGTGGTAAACCTTCCCAGGAGTGCTCGACTAACTAAGATTACCCCAAGAGTCTGACGCCGGTTAATCCAGGAGGTTACAAAAGAACCTTGAAAAACATCCAAGAACCTGCAGGCCTTGCTGCCCTGAGTTTAGGTCAGTGTTTATGACACTGGCCAAAAATGGTTAACACGGGAGAATTCCCAAACGAAAGCCTCTGCTGTCACAAAAGAACACAGTCATCTCACATTTGCCAAAAAGCATCTTGATTATCCTCAAGACTTTTGAAAAAACATTCTGTGTACTTTTTGGAAGGTGAGCAGGCCGTTAATTCTGGTGTAAAAATGACACAGTATCTGACAAAAAGAACATGATGCCAACAGTAAAGCATGGTGGTGTCAGGATCAGAACGGAGACAGGACCCACTCGGGTAACGTTACTCACAGTTTTATTGGCAAGAAGGGAAAGGAGCGCACACACGATCCGAGATCGCTGGTAGCGGGAAGTGGGATTTCCGTGGCGAGCGATGGCGGTGTCGGGAACGGAAAAAACGGGTCAGTAGCCGGGGTGGAAGAGCAAAAACGTTGTCAATATCAGAGAATGGGTCGTTACTCGGGACGGGTGAACAGATGAGGTCGAGATAAAAAAAAGTTGTAATTCAGGACAGGAAAGCAGATGTGGTCTAGCTTAAAACAGAACGTAGCGAGAGAAAAACAGGAGCCAAAACACAGGATAGGCGTAAAAGGGCTTGCCGTGTAAAAACAGATTCGCAGACGGACCGAAAAAAGGGGACTGACAGGACCTAGTTTAAATACTGACAGGGAGCTAATCTGTCAACAAGCAGCAGCTGGCGCCATACAGGCGGGGCCAATGGGCGGTGGCAGTGTGATGGTATGGGGCTGCTTTGCTACCTCAGGACCAGGACAACATGTAGACAGAATAATGAATTCTGTTGTTTACCAGAAAATCTAGAACGAGAAAATCCAGCTATTATACTGCCCTCATATTCGAGCGCTCTTAGATCATGCAGCTGGACAACGATCCCAAGCACAGCAGCAAGTCTACTTGTGAATGGCTCAAAAAAGAAAACAAAATGAAGGTCTGGATTTAAATTCATTGAAGTTTGCTGGGCAGTTTATGATAGAAAACCCTCGAATATGGCAGATTGGAAACAATTTTGCAAAGAAGAGTGGGCCAAAATTCTTCCACAGCATTGTGAGAGCTTTATTACCCATTATGATTTCTGTTATTGCTTCCAAAGATGGCCCAACTTTCTATTAGGTTCAAGGGCAATTACTTTTTCACATAGGGCCAGATAAGTATTGATTTTTTTTGTAACTTAATAAATGGAATCCACATTTCAAAACGGCGTATTTCCTTGGGTAGTCTCTGTGTGATATTAGAATTAGATTTTGTCGAGTACAGCTCAGAGCACGTATTTCGTGTTTAAGTTTTTCATCAAAACAAAAAGAACTGTTATCTGGAGGACTGATCCTGCCATATGTAAAAATAAATATAGAGTAATTCCTTGCTGCTTTGCGGTTTACTTATCGCGGTTTTGCTACTTTGCAGATTTTTATCGTGCATCTTGTTCCGCGTTTTGATTGGTTTAACAGTTGCCACACCCCTTTTTTGCATGTGTCTACTGGTGTGTCAGTCACCTATCTCGTTCGTAAGTAGGACAGCGTCTGTATTTCTTAGACATGCTTGAATCTACTCTTCTCTTTTTAATCTTTTTGGGGGTTAGGGTTGGTGTTTGGACTGCATCTGAAACAGGCCTTCTTTTACTTTTACCATAACATAAACAAAACTGCAAAGACGAGCATAAAGTCACTCTCCGAACCCCAAAAAGGCGAAGGAGTGGGTGTGCAAAATTATTTACTTTCGGTGCAGCAAACTCCGGAAGTTCAGTGAGGATCTCTGAAGGATTCAATTCAACGTTGATGTAAATGACTAACGATGATAAATAGAATCCACCTGAGTGTAATCAAGTCTGTGTATAAATGTACATGCACTGTGATAGTCTCAGAGATCTGTTTGAAGCGCAGAAAGCATCATGAAGAACGAGGAACACACCAGGCAGGTCCGAGTTACTGTACTGTAGAGGTCCACAACTGAGGTGGGTTAATCTGTCCGTAGGACAACAATCAGTCGTATAGTGCACAAATCTGGCCTTTATGGAAGAGTGGCAAGAAGGAAGCCATTTCAGCATTATGGTTTGGGCCTGCTATTCTTCAGCAGGGACAGGGAAGATGGTTAAAATTGATAGGACGATGGATGGAGCCAAATATAGGACCATTCTGGAGGAAAACCTGATAAAGTCCGCAAAAGACCTGAGACTAGGACTAGACTAGACTGCTTGACAAACCTACATTACGCGCAGGCAAATCTTTTTCATCTTCAAGTTTGTCCAAAAGCCACTACGTCAACAAAATGCTCTGGAAAGATGCTTTCTATCGCCAACAAAGTTGGACTTCTCCACACACTAAACTTGCTCTGGAGCCGCATGCAGCTATTTGGCGCTCTGTGCTAGCTCGCTGGCGCATTTTTCCAAAAATGTTTGATAATGGAAAAGTATACAGGACACAAACATTTTTAACATTTTCCAATGAATATTGATAGATATAGTATGTATTTCCTTCCTTATGAGGCTGGTATTTATTGGTTTATGTATTTGTATTTTTTAGTAAACTACAAAAATTCAATTTTTACCTTAGTGGCAAAAAAAATGTCTCATTTTATTTATATATTTGTTTTCATTTTACCATGTTTAATTTAGTTTCTCTTATAAAACATGTAATTCTTCAAAGCAGAAAAATGTAGCATCTTTTTTGTTTTTCCTTTTTTTCCAATTTGAGTTGTATCTGAATTTGTTTTTATTCGTAATTGTTCAAGTGTTGAGTACTCATACTCGTATTTATTCAAAAAAGTGTAATTTAACATACCGTATATACTGTATGGTAGTTTGTTTTTCATAGTTTGCCCAGGTGTGCAGTTTATACTCTGGTATGACTTATATGTTTAAGTATAAACACATTATTCTATCATTGAGTTTTTAAATTTTGTACATCATTTCACGTTATTTTTACACGAAACCACAAGGGGGCGCACTAGGGCCTGTTTCAATCATTACAGCCTGGCCGTGTTGTGCAGAAAGTATACCGTACACATATTCAGACTGTTGTTCCTTTTTTTTCCTTTTTTTTGTCAGGACCAGAACAGAAATAGGACCCAATTGCGTGACGTTTACCACAAGTTTTATTGAAAGAGAGAGGAAGGGCTGCGCCCATTATCCGGTGTTCGCTGGACGCGGGAAGCAAGTCGCTCTCGTACTCGGATTATGATCTGAACACGGGATGTGGATCTTCCGTAGCGATTGATGGCGGTGTCAGGGGCAGAAAACCGGTCGGTAGCCGGGACTGGGAGAGCAAGACGTGGTCGGGGTCGGAAACGAGTCGTAATCCAGGACGGGAGAGTAGCCGTGGGGCACAAAAAGAAGTCGTAAGCCGGGACGGGAGAATAGACGTGGTCAGGAGCAAAACAGGTCGTAGCCGTGTACAGACGGGAGCAAAAAACGGAACAGGTGGGAGTCAGGGTCAAATAAAGGCTTGCCTAGTATTCACTGAGGTTAGCAGACGGAATGACAACAGGGGATTGACAGGACAGGGTTCAAATAGTGACAGGGAACGAGTCGTTAGCCAGAACAGGAGAGCAGACGTGGTCGGGATCAAAAAGGGGTCGTAAGTCGGGACGGGAGAGCAGACGTGGTCGGGATCAAAGCAGGTCGTAGCCGGAGACAGACGGGAGCAAAAACGGGACAAGGTGGGGGTCAGGGTCAAAAAAGGCTTGCCTAGTATCCACTGAGGTTCGCAGACGGACTTACAACAGGAGACTGACAGGACTGGGTTCAAATAGTGACAGGGAGCCAATCAGAACCACACAGTGATATCAGTAATCATGAAAATGTTTGCCTTTTAAGGTGACATGTAAATTGTCAATGTTGGATTTTATCGAATACATTTCCCTTGAAAATGCAACTTATACTCCAGGTGCAATTTATATATGTCTTTTCCTTCTTAATGATGTACTTTTTGGCTGGTGTGACTTATACTCCGGAGCAACTTACAGTCCGGAAAATTAGGTCGTTTTCATCTTTGACATGTGCTAGTGTATGAAGTTGCCAGATTTCGCTCAAATCATGCCTTTTGTGGTGAGCGCATTCAGGACAATGTACTGTATCCGTGTCTGAATACATTATTTGCGAATCGAGGATAATCAAACGCAGACACGTATGTTGACTTTTTCACCCAGCCGTTGCTTTTTGTCATGGAAACGATGGAGAAAATGCTTTTAATGGATCTTTCGTACTGTAATAACTTTCGTCATCTGTTTCGAATTGAAATATGATATGTATCTTTCTGTATGATGATATCAATGTTTTGAAATGCTCTCTATCTATTCCTGCTTCCACCCAAAAAGAAAATCCTACCCCATTGACAGCAATTCTTTTCATTTTAAGATATTCTAACACATTTTTCTAGTAAAATTTAATTCCTTAAAGTAATATTATCTAACAGATTGTAGATTGTAGAAAATTTTAAAAGGTTTCCCCAGGTCATTGAGAATAATTTTACCGAAAATAGGTGAAATTTTGCTATGTACATGACCAGGGTTGGGTAGGGTTACTTTAACTCGATTACTTTCAATTATTTTTGGATTACTCCAATACCAAATATGCTAATAAAAGACAAAATAAACTAAATATGAATCAAATGATGACTCACAACACGTGGTAAGCTTTCTCTCCTGGCTTTGATCTCTTTGATCCCCGGAAAAACGAACGTCAAATGCGACAGAAACAAAATGAAAATAAATCCAAACAGCTTGCCAACATCATTTTTGCCGTTCCATGTATTCCGTTACTCCCCAAGCCTGCACAAAATTGAGTATTTTATTCATATTTAGTTTCTTTTGTCTTTTATTAGCATATTTGGTATTGGAGTCATCCAAAAGTAATTGAAAGTAATCAAGGTAAAGTAACCCTACCCAACCCTTTACAAGACAATGTGCTCGTTTTAAGAAATCATTTCTATCATGAGCAGCACGGTGGAACAGTGGTTAGCGGGTGTGCGGCACAGTTCTGAGGTCATGGGTTCAAATCCAGCTACAAACCTTCCTGTGCTGTGTATGTTCTCCCCGTGCTTGCGTGGGTTTCCTCCGGGCAGTCCGGTTTTCTCCCACTTTCCAAAAAGATGCATATCACGTTAATTAGCCGGTCAAAATTGTCCCTAGCGAGCGGATTGTCTGTCCCTGTGTGCCCTGCGACTGGCTGGCAACCGGTTCAGGGTGTCCCCTGCCCACTGCCCGGAGATGGCTGGGATTGGCTCCAGCACCCCGCGACCCTACTGAGGATAAGCGGTGTAGATAATGGATAGATAATGGATTTCTACCATGATTAGAAAAAAATACTTGGAATGAGCTAAATAAACTGTATTTATGTCAGGAACAGAACGGAGACAGGACCCACTTGCGTTTCTCACAAGTTTTATTGTAAGGAAAGAGAAAGGGTTGTGCCCACGATCCTGTGATTGCTGGGCAAGGGAAGCAGGTCGCTCTGATACTCTGATTGTACTCTGAACGCGGAATATATATATATATATATATATATAATATTTATATATTTTTTTATCTAATATTAGTAGAAATTATTTCGTAAAAGGAGAAAATTATATTGTACATCTCATCTCATTAGTCGTACCGCTTATCCTCATTAGGGTCGCGGGGGGGCTGGAGCCCATCCCAGCCATCTCCGGGCAGTGGGCAGGGGACACCCTGAACTGGTTGCCAGCCAATCGCAGGGCACACGGGGACAGACAACTCACTCGCTCATTCACTCCTAGGGACAATTTTGGACCGGCCAATTCACCTGAAATGCATGTTTTTGGAACGTGGGAGGAAACCGGAGTGCCCGGAGGAAACCCACGCAAGCACGGGGAGAACACACAAACTCCGCACAGGAAGTCTGGAGCTGGATTTGAACCCACGCAGGAGGTTCCCATGACATGAACTGTGCCGCACAAGCGCTAACCACTGTGCCGCCGTGCTGCCCTGTACATAACATAAATACATTTATTTTAGGCAAAGTTGTTTTATTTGGGAAACAAATGACAATTTCTTAAATATCGAAAATTAAAATATCTACATTTTTCTTATTTTATGTATTTTTTCCAATTTGAGTTCAAAATATTTTGTAAAAATAAAAACTATTAAACATAAAGTTTACTCCAAAAGAATATTAAATGGGCTGCATGATATTCAATGTGTTCAAGAAGATGTCATTTTATTCAAGAAACTAAATAAAAATAAAAAATCATTTTTCCCAGTATAAAGATATTTTAATTCAAGACACAAAGTGTTTCTTAAATTCAAAACAATTGTCATTTTAAAGAATTCATTCCGCTGTCAATCGGATAGGAATTTGTTTTTGCAGCGTGCAGTTTACTGTTCAGTGACTGTTTTTTTTTGTGCTTTGTGCCAAAATATCAGGGTGTAATTGTATTGATGTCCTCAACTATTTGAAACAAGAGATTACACTTTGTATTTATACTTCCCAATCGTGCATTGTCTTATTTCTGCAAAGAAAACATGGGTGGGGGTCCTCAACTGCCTAGCATCGGTCACTAAAAGCCTCCAAAGCTGTGTATCAAAGAAGTCTGCTTCTTTGATGGTGCATAGAGATGAGAGCGATGTCGGCGCATATGTGGAAATAAAAACAAGAGCGATTGCTGAAAAGCACATCAGCGGCTGCCCAGTGTGTGGGAAAACACATTACTCACTCACATCTCATAGTGACGTGTGAGTGCTATTGTGCTTTCATTTCCCAGTATCAACCAAACCAACTACTGTACCTGCGACTCCCTTCGGCACATCAGAGGCAGAATATGAGCAATTTTCTCTGAATTATTTGCCTTTCTTCTTTTCAACAGACATTTTCATCACAGGTTTCTGTCACGTTTGGACCCAAATGCGGGGAAGCTGGATGGAGGCAAGTGTGCTTGTTGACAAAAAAAAGGAACAACAAATAAGTCAAGTCAAGTTTATTTGTATAGCCCTTAATCACCAAGAGTCTCAAAGGGCTGCACAGACCACAGATGATTGCAAATCACTGAAAATTATGACACCATCCCCTGATCTAAAACCGACATGAGGGCAGAGAAAAACTCAACATGAGGAAAATGAAGAAACCTTGAGAAGGGACCCCACATGAGGTAATAGAATAGAATAGAATAGAATATACCTTTATTGTCATTGTTACAACATGGGATATATTGTGACAACAAATTTGGACGTGGCACTCCAGTGCCACATTTTACAGTGAGGATATAAGGAAAACAAAGAGATAAAGGAACAAAGAAGATGTTTGTACTGTCCTTGTTGTATAGGCTTTGTTTTCCTCCGGAGGGGGGTGTTTGTGAGGGGGTGAGGGACAGACAGAGATGGGCGGATCCAACTAGATGTTTGATCTAGTTAGTAGATCCCCTTCCAGGATGACGAGGTTGCAAGGGATGTTGCAGCAACAAATAATAAACAGATATTGTCAACATAAAATAAAGGTTATTCATATGCTATAGAATAGAAGTGTGTTTTAAGCCTGGATTTAAACAGTTCCACCGAGGTTGCAGATCGAATCTCAGGGGGAAGAGCATTCTACAGCACCGGGGCCCGAATGGAGAACGCTCTCGAACGTGTGGATCTCTTCTTGGCTCTTGGGATCACTAGTAGACCAGCGTTTTCAGAGCGGAACATAGGGGGGAATTAGATCTGAGAGATATGAGGGAGCAAATCCATGCATGATTTTGTATACTACCAACAGAACCTTAAAATCACATCTTAAGCTAACAGGGAGCCAATGCAGTTTAGCTAAAATCTGGGTCATGTGGTCAAACATTCTTGTCTTTTGTACCAGCTGAAGGCTCTTGATTTTGGACTTCGGGAGACCAGAGAGTAGTGCATTACAGTCATCAAGACGGGAGGTAACAATCGCATGAATTACAATCTCCGCATCGGACTGAGACAGCATAGGACGAATTTTAGCAATGTTGCGAAGATGGAAAAAAGCTGTTCTAGTAATATTCTTAACTTGTGTTTGAAAGGACGGATTGGGGTCAAATATGACACCTAAACAAAAACAAAGCAGGTCTCAAAACAACTACCAAAGTGTGTAAACCAAGAAACAAAAAACAAACTTGAAATGATAGCAGAAGACCGGTTGGAAATGGCAACAACAATGACCCAGCCCAACGTGCTGTCCTACAGTATAAAGCCTCGATTAAATTAGGGAAAGGCCACCCCAAGGGGGTAGGTGGAGCACTAGTGACATTACTCGTTGCTGATCTCGACCACGTCTTTTGCTCTCCTGTCTCGGCTACTGACCTGTTTTTTCTGCTTCTGACACCGCCATCTCTCGCCACGGAAGTGCCACTTCCACGTTCAGAGCGGATAGTGTGTGCAATCCTTTCCCTTCTTCCCAATAAAACTGAAAGAAACGAACGCAAGTGGGTCCTGTCTCTGTTCTGGTCCTGACACTTTTCCCCCAACAGCTGGGCAGTAAACAGCAGCGACCGAGGGGACCTTTTCCCTGTCGCCGGAACATAAAGAGAAAAATAAAAGGCTTGTGTGAGAAACGTCATGCGTTTGGGTCCTGATCAGTGTTCCCTCTAAGCTGCGCGCGTGCGCAATTGCGCACTGCTTGCACATTCTCAGCGCACAAGAAAATCTAGCCAGCGCACAAAAAACAGGGCTCAAAATTACTCATTAAGAAGCGACTTAAGTCAAAGTTACAGTGCATGGAGGTAAAAATACACGGGCTCCCCTAACGTTGTGTCCTAAATGCGGTATTTTGAAGTTGAGTCGAATTAGAACGAAGTTGAGTAAAGTTAGTAGAGAACCGGCTTCTTCGGCTCGGCTCACGAAAAAGAACTGTCTCTTTCGGGTCCTAAACGGCGCTAAGTTGTTTTTGCTTCTTTAATCCCAACATGACCAAATATGATGTAAAATTATGCACAACATGACTTAAAGGAAGGGGGTAAATAAAACAAAAAAGAAAAAAATACCAAAGTGAAAAAGTAGTGAAAAGCTGAGAAAAAAAGAAACAAAAGAAAGAGGAAAAAAGAAGGAAAAAATTATAAAAAAAAAGCCAGAAAAAAAGAAAAGAAAGAAATGTAGGAAAAAAGTAAATAGAGAACAAAAAGAAAAATGTAACTAAAAAGTAGAAAAAAACATGGAAAAAAGAAGAAAAAGTTTGTGTTGCATTCAAATAATTTCCAATTATATCAAGTGAATCTTGTTGCCAACATTGTACTTCCACTAAAAAATGTGATTAAGTACAGTTCTGTATCTTACTAAATAAGCCCCGAAAAATGTTAATATTGTGCGACAAAATATATTGGGAAATAAAAAGACATGGATATCTTGTGAAAGAATTGCAAGCACAAACGACATTTGTAGGCCGTGCAACCTTTGCAATAGAACATGAGTCAATTCATTCAAAAGAGAAAAATCATTTGCATTGCCGGAAACTCAGCAAAATGTAACTTGATGTCAAGTTTTGGACATGTTTCATAATGAATTATCTTGCCACACTTGGGATTATGGTTGCTCACTGTTGTTTCAAGTGTTGCTCACCGACTTTGTGTGAACGCTCAGACCCGTAAGGAAAATTACAGGGAACATTGGTCCTGATCCTCTTCTGGTTCATGACACATATAGAAATGTGGCAAAATAATGATTTCCTTTCAAAGAACAAAAGAAACAATGCAAGAGAAGTAAGGGAGTAATCCAATGACAACCGAGAATGGTAAAAAACACCGGGGTTGAAATTAGAGAGGATGAATGGGGGTTTCCTTTATGTTATCTTACACATTCTTAATGTCTATTATTTACAGTACTGAGAGCAGTAGTTTAACCGCGACTATATAATCACAAAGTCAACAGTCACCATGTATTCTTTATGTCTTCTTTGTTAAATGTACAAGCCATGCTGACACGGCACCGTGAAAGGCGGTCAGGAGGATGGCTGAAAAATTCATCTCATCTCATTAGCTGCACCGCTTATCCTCAGTAGGGTCGCGGGGATGCTGGAGCCCATCCCAGCAATCATCGGGCAGTGGGCAGGGGACACCCTGAACTGGTTGCCAGCCAATCGCAGGGCACACGGGGACAGACAACTCACTCGCTTATTCATATTACAAAAGTGATATTCAAAATGAGCAACAATTTCTGATAATGGAACAAAACCTCTTTTACTACATTGTAATGTTTAAAAAATAATTATCTTTAATGGTTTCATGTTTTTTAAAGCTCAAATTATCATGATAGATATTTAGATTTTGTTATCATGTGTTGTCTTGTATTGATGTTCACTATGTTTTGTGTACTGTTACTGTCATGAACCGGAACAGGATCAGGACCCAAATGCGTGACGTTTCTCACACAAGCCTTTTATTTTACGGGAAATGGGGAGTCATGCAAGTTAGGCAGCAGTCTGACATTGAATGACAGGAAGCCAGAGGCCAAGGAGACCGATACCAATTGCCCGAGCAGATATCGGACAGATGGGGTCGATACCGGGCCGGACGGGACGGACAGGATAGATATGAAAACAGGATATTGGAAATAAACAGGACAAACTAGACGGGAACGAAAACTGGAAATGGATGTTAAACAGGACAAAATAAACAGGAACAATAAGTGTGAACGAGCGAGCGAGTTGTCTGTCCCTGTGTGCCCTGCGATTGGCTGGCAACCAGTTCAGGGTGTCCCCTGCCCACTGCCCGATGATTGCTGGGATGGGCTCCAGCACCCCCGCAACCCTACTGAGGATAAGCGGTGCAGCTAATGAGATGAGATGAGAATACCGTACAGGAAATACGAACAGGAAACAGGACTCAGTCAAAATCCACGTCTTGCGGGGCAGAGGTTTGTTGACGGGCTGACAAAGGAAGAGTGACAGCATTGAGTTTAAATAGGTGGGAAACTAATCCGTCAACGAGCCGCAGCTGCCACCACACGGGCGGGGCCAACTGGGTGCCATGGCAACCGTGACAACAAGGCAGCAATGCCAAGTGAGTTGCGTGCACATGTATGCGAGTGTAACATTAGCATACATTAGATGTCCCCCAATACAAAGATAAAAGACATGCTCTCATGTCAACAACATCAACACGGTGGTACGGTATCTCGGAGAAAGGTGTTATATAGACTACCGAGATAATAACGTGAAAATCCCACGTTAAGTAGAACAGCCAAGTCAATTTCCGTGCTGCAGATCTTGTCTTTAACAAGGATTTATCAGCAAAGCTGCCTGGCAGGCTTATGTTATTGCTCCCAAAAAGTCGCTGTATTAAAATCCGATGGAAGGTCTGGAGAGGTTTTGTTCCTTTGTTCAGTGATTGGAAGGTTGATATCAGCTTCCCTGGTTGTTGGCATCACAGGTTCCACCCTCTGGAAAAAAGACACGAGAGAAAAACAGGAAAGGGGTCCTGTCATGGCTGGCACACTGTCAGAACCAGAACAGAAACAGGACCCAATCGCGTGACGTTCCCACACAAGCCTTTCATTTTACGGGAAATAGGGAGTCATGCATGCCAGGAAGCCGGTCTAGTGTGGAAGGACAGGAAGCCAGAGACCGCCGAGACAGATTCCAATTGCCAGAGTTGATATCGGACAGACGGGTTCGATACTAGACAGGAAGGGACGGACAGGATTGACAACAAATCAAGATATCGATAACTAACAGGAGAAATGGCGGGGTCGGGAACAGAAAAACGGGTCAGTAGCCGGGACAGGAGAGCAAAAACGTGGTCGGAGTCGGAAGCGAGTCGTAAAAGGCGAGTAGACGTGGTCGGGGACAAAAAGAGGTCGAAAGCCGGGACAGGTGAGTAAACGCGGTCGGGATCAAAAACGAGTCGAAGCCGGGGGACAGACGGGAGCAACAAATCAATCAATCAGTTTTCATTATACGTCTTTTGAATATTGCCATCCCTTTTCTTAGCGCCCTCCAACAAGGCCCTGCCTTAATAAAGATTCTGAATAAATTGGGAATTTTATTTTTTTATATAAGAGCCAAAAAATGGCATAAAAGGAAAGACTTGTAATGTTTAGCATTGGTTATTGGTTATTAAATTCTTTAAAAGCTCTTTTTGTCAGGACCAGAACGGAAACGGGACCCAGTTACGCGTTTACCACAAGCTTTATTGAAGAAAAAAGGAAGGGCTGCGCCCACGATCCGGTGTTCGGTGGACGCGGGAAGCAAGTCGCTCTCATACTCGGATTGTGATCCGAACACGGAAGTGTCAGGGACGGAAAAACTGGTCTCTAGCCGGGACTGGGAGAGCAAAGCGTGGTCGGGGTCGGAAACTGGAGAGTAGACGTAGTCGAGGACAAAAAGAGGCCGTAATCCGGGACGGGAGAGCAGACGTGGTCAGGATCAAAACAGGTCTTGAGACAGACGGGAGCAAAAACAGGACAGGTGGGAGTCAGGGTCGAAAAAGGCTTACCTCGTGTTAACTGAGGATCACAGACGGACTGACCAAAGGAGACAGGAAGGAGTGGGTTTAAATAGGGACAGGGAGCCAATCAGATCGGTAATCATGACAAAATCTAAAAACAAGCTGCTAAGTACTACCTAAACATTCTCATTATCTGTAGTTAATGACATTTAATTGCCTACTGTAAAGTGTAAATACTCAAAAGGGAAACCATTTCACTTAAGCTTTGCGTTTGTAATTTCCTGGCCCCTCTGCCACATATTGTCCGGTCCTTTTATTGTGAAGGACAAAGTGCAACAATAGAAACAACTTGTTTGAGTCTGAAAACTACAGGCAGAGCTTTGGACGTTGATTTGTGGAGTGCGCACAGTCATGACTATTAAGTGAGTGGATTCCCCGGAGAAATCGGAAGGCTAATAGAGGACACGGCTAAATGTCAGGAAGACAAACTGCCACGCACTGTGGGGCACTGTCGTATCCGTTATTAATATGGCCGACCACAAAGAGTGAAGACTTTCCACATACAGCCCAGAAAAAAAACGGTGTTTTTCCTAAATTATAGTCAACTTTCCTGCAAGCAGGGTTGGGTAGGGTTACTTTAACTTGATTACTTTCAATTACTCCAATACCAAATATGCTAATAAAAGACAAAAGAAACTAAATATGAATAAAATGACTCCATTTTGTGCAGGCTTGGGGAGTAACGGAATACACGGAACGGCAAAAATGATGTTGGCAAGCTGTTTGGATTTATTTTCATTTTCTTTCTGTCGCATTTTATGTTAGTTTTGCCAGAGATCGAAGAGATCAAAGCCAGGAGAGAAAGCTTTCCACGTGTTGTGAGTCATCATTTTATTCATATTTACCGTAAATTCCGGACTATAGAGCGCACCTGATTATAAGCCGCGCCCACCACATTTCGGGAGAAAAAACAATTTGTACATACACAAGCCGCACCTGTATATTAGCCGCATGCGCCCACATTGAAAGAACGCAATACAAACACGAAATTAACCCATACCCAATACAGTCCAAAAAACACAGCCGGCAAAATGAACGGAAAATGATACCGGTAGTTAAGATTTAATGCAGACCTGCAGAGGCCGGGTGCCTGTTGAAAGTAATCCAAGGAAAAAAGTGTATATTTCCAAAGGTAAGGGTGAGAAAAATGTATATCCACTAGTGTCAGCCGCGTCCACAAACACGTCTCACCTTTACTCCACTTCCCGTCAGCCCGAGTTTGCCCCGCCCCTTCTTTCTCAATTGCTTGTATAAAACATCAGAATAAGTGTCTAAAATCAATACATTACAAAAATATACAGTTGCAAATACATATTATACATGGTTACATATATTTACAAAGAAAGACGGTACACCGAGAGAGTTTTCAAAGCTTTAATAATATTATAACTTGCATCCCAAACCGTGCCTGTGAAGGGTAGCAAAACGCTAGGATATGTCTACTCTAATTTCATTTGTGCACAAGCTAAGAAGTTGCAGTCTTCCTCGGTGCATATATTCCACCGGTCTAAATCTTACCTTTTGTACTCGAGCGCCGCTGGCGGCCGTTAGAAAAATGACATAAATTGGCCGCATCACTGAATAAGCCGCAGGGTTGAAAGTTTGGGAAAAAAGTAGCGACTTATAGTCCGGAATTTACGGTAGTGTATTTTGTCTTTCATTAGCATATTTGGTATTAGAGTAATCCAAAAGTAATTGAAAGTAATCCAGTTAAAGTCACCCTACCTAACCCTGCCTGCAAGTAATCATAAGGCTAGTGCGGGTTTATTACTGTGTACCTTAATTATTTGCTACCTGTTGAATATGTCATATTTGGATTATTACACACATAGACTGCAGGATACATTTTATAAAGGTTCCGTGGCACACCTTCCGTCAAAAATGTTTGAAAATGAAGTTATGTCAAATATTTTACAGTACTACCTCATAATTAGGTCATTTGTCACGGTTGCCATGGCGCCCAATTGGCCCCGCCCATGTGGCGCCAGCTGCGGCTCTTTGACGGATTGGCTTCCCTTCTATTTAAGCTCAGTGCTCTCACTTACCCTCTGTCAGTCTGTCAATGAACCTCTCCCCTGCAAGATGTGGATTTTGACTGTGTCCGGTTTCCTGCCTGTGTTCCTGCCCGGTATCGTTCCCGTCTATTTATGTCCTGTTTATTATTGATCTCCAGTTTCCTTCCCGTCTAGTTTGTCCTGTTTAATTTTGATATCCTGTTTTGATATCTATCCTGTTAGTCCCTTCCTGTCCGATATCTGCTCGGCCAATTGGTATCGATCTCGTCGGCCGCTGGCTTCCTGTCATTCCACGCCAGACTGCTGCCTTACGTCTTAAACAGGACAAACTAGACGGGAATGAAACTGGAGATTTATATTAAACAGGACAAAATAGACGGGAACAATACCGGACAGGAAACACAGAGTCAAAACCCATATCTTGCGGGGTAGAGGTTTGTTGACGGACTGACAGAGGGTGAGTGAGAGCACTGAGCTTAAATAGGAGGGAAGCCAATCTGTCAACAAACTGCAGCTGGCGCCACACCGGCAGGGCCAATTGGGCGCCATGGCAACTGTGACAGATTTAGACAAAAATCTCAATATGGCCCTAAAAAGTGAACTTATATCACTAGTCTGATATATTAGTGGAATATTATTGTTAGATCTCTTCCAATCTTTTTTTAATGAATTAAACATTATTTACGGACGTTTCTAAACTATTACCTTTACTTCAGATTATATTGTTTGGCATCATTTGAACGTTATTGCGTTGCTTTTGCCTTCCTTTACCATGCGAAGAAGTCCAAATTTGTTGGCCATAGAAAGCATCTTCCTTTGCCTTTTGATGCTTTTTGTCGGTCCATGGTGTGTTGTTGACATGAAGATTTGTGTGTACGTAACGTAGATTCGTCAAGCACTTTTACGTACAAGTACAACTTAGAGCGCAACATTGTTGACGCTCAGGCAGACACAGGCAGAAAAGGAGCAGAGCGACTGTTAAGAATGCAAAACCCAAGGCAGGGTGAAAATCTGCGAAGTAGCGAAACTACGAAAAGTCAACCGCACTGTACTTCTTAACTCGTATTCTACAAACATAAATGTTATCGAATTCCACTTTAACTAATTCTGTCTCTTACAATGATACTTCAGACTGGATTAGTTGTGTTTTATTCAAAATGCTATTAAGCTAGGACTGGTTCAACTGCAGTCCCACTCCTTCTCCAAAGATGGCAGCATTACCCCATTTTCCAACTCCCTCACTATTCCTCACCCCAGGTAATTCCAATAAGACAATCAACCACTTCTACCATATATGCTCCGGGCTCCCACCTCACTCTGCTGAACCATTTTGATTCTTGAAGACATTCACCCACCAGGACTACAAGCTTCTCCTCCCATGACATCCTTCTTCAGTTCCCTCCTTGTTCACCCACTTCAACACCTGCCACTCCAACCACCTTGTTAAAGGTACTCCCAAATCCCCTTTTGAGATTTTCACTACCGCAAGACTCCCTCTTTCTTCAGCAATTCCTAGTAAAGTAAAAATAAACGCCCCCCCATCATAGTGTGATCACATCCTTTGTATTCCATCTACTTGTGTTCCTGCATTTGGGTCTATCCTATACCTCGTGACAACTCAGTTGCTAAACTTCCTCCCCTCTGTATGTTTATTTGTATCAAGCTGAGGTGAGGAGTAAGCATAAGGTGTATTTCTCGGTTTTTGACGTTCCGCGGAGTCGCCTCGCATTTATTTGCCACATTTATCTGTCTCATCACAAGATTGGTGGCGCTGTGGTTATTGTCGCATCAATCAGTTTTCATTACACAGCAGTCTTTTGAATATTGCCATCCCTTTTCTTAGCGCCCTCCAATAAGGCTTTAATAAAGATTCTGAATAAATTGGGAATTTTATTTCTGGATATAAGAGCCAAAAAAAGTCATAAAAGGAAGGACTTGTAATGTTTAGAACGGAAACAGGACCCAATTGCGTAGCTTTATTAAAGGACAAGGTGTTCGATGGACGCGGGAAACAAGTCGCTCTCGTACTTGGATTGTGATCCGAACACGGGAGTGGATGTTCCGTTGTAAGCGATGGCGGTGTCAGGGACGGAAAAACTGGTCGGTAGCCGGGACTGGAAGAGCAAGGCGTGGTCGGGGTCGGAAACGGGAGAGTAGACATAGTCGGGGACAAAAAGAGGTCGTAAGCCAGGAATGAGAGAGCAGACGTGGTCAGGATCAAAACGGGTCGGAGACAGACGGGAGCAAAAACAGGACAGGTGGGAGTCAGGGTCGAAAAAGGGTTGCCTAATATACACTGAGGTTCGCAGACAGACTAACAACAGGAGAGTGACAGGACCGGGTTTAAATAGCAGGGAAGCCGATCTGTCAACGAGGCGCAGCTGGTGCCACACGGGCGGGGCCAATTGGGCGCCATGGCAACCGTGACAGTGACAGAGATGTAAAAAAAAGTGGATCTTCCGTAGCGGGCAATGGCGGTGTCAGGGATGGAAAAACTATTTGGTAGCCGGGACTGGAAGAGCAAGGCGTGATCGGGGTCGGAAACGTAAGAGTAGACATAGTCGGGGACAAAAAGAGGTCGTAAGCCAGGTATGAGAGAGCAGACGTGGGCAGGATCAAAACGGGGAATTTACCGAGTTTATCTATTTTTCTCAATGTCAGGTCCAGAACGGAAACAGGACCCCATTGCGTGACGTTTACCACAAGTTTAATTGAAAGAAAGAAGAATGGCTGAGCCCAAGATCCGGTGTTCGCTGCACGTGGGAAGCAAATCGCTCTCGGATTTGGACTGTGATCCGAACACAAAAGTGGATCTTCTGTAGCGAGGGATGGCAGTGTCAGGGGAGGAAAAACTGGTTGGTAGCCGGGACTGGGAGAGCGTGGTCGGGGTCGGAAACGAATCGTAACCCAGAACGGAAGAGTTGACGTAGTCAGGGACAAAACGAGGTCGTAAGCCAGGGGTGAGAGAGCAGACGTGGTCAGGATTAAAACAGGTCGTAGCCGGAGACAGACGGGAGCAAAAACAGGACAGGTGAAAGTCAGGGTCGAAAAAGGCTTGCCTAATATACACTGAGGTTCGCAGACGGACTAACAACAGGAGAGTGACAGGACTGGGTTTAAATAGCAGGGAAGCCTATCCGTCAACGACCCGCAGCTGGCGCCACACGGGCAGGGCCAATTGGGCGCCATGGCAACCGTGACAGTGACAGAGATGTAAAAAAAGTGGATCTTCCGTAGCGAGCGATGACGGTGTCAGGGATGGAAAAACTAGTCGGTAGCCGGGACTGGGAGAGCAAGGCGTGGTCGCGGTTGGAAACGGGAGAGTAGACATAGTCGGGGACAAAAAGAGGTCGTAAGCCAGGGATGAGAGAGCAGACGTGGTCAGGATCAAAACGGGTCGTAGCCAGAGACAGACGGGTGCAAAAACAAAACAGGTGGGAGTCAGGGTCGAAAAAGGCTTGCCTAGTATACACTGAGGTTCGCAGATGGACTGACAACGGGAGAGTGACAGGACTGGGTTTAAATAGCAGGGAAGCCCATCTGTCAAAAAGCCGCAGCTGGTGCCACACGGGCGGGGCCAATTGGGCGCCATGGCAACCCTGACAGTGACAGAGATGTAAAAAAAATGTGGATCTTCCGACGTGGGAAGCAAATCGCTCTCGGATTTGGACTGTGATCCGAACACAAAAGTGGATCTTCTGTAGCGAGGGATGGCAGTGTCAGGGGAGGAAAAACTGGTTGGTAGCGAGGACTGGGAGAGCGTGGTCGGGGTCGGAAACGAATCGTAAGCCAGAACGGAAGAGTTGACGTAGTCAGGGACAAAAAAAAGGGCGTAAGCCAGGGATGAGAGAGCAGACGTGGTCAGGATCAAAACAGGTCGTAGCCGGAGACAGACGGGAGAAAAAACGGGACAGGTGAGAGTCAGGGTCGAAAAAGGCTTGCCTAATATACACTGAGGTTCGCAGACGGACTAACAACAGGAGAGTGACAGGACTGGGTTTAAATAGCAGGGAAGTCTATCCGTCAACGACCCGCAGCTGGCGCCACACGGGCAGGGCCAATTAGGCGCCATGGCAACCGTGACAGTGACAGAGATGTAAAAAAAGTGGATCTTCCGTAGCGAGCGATGACGGTGTCAGGGATGGAAAAACTAGTCGGTAGCCGGGACTGGGAGAGCAAGGCGTGGTCGCGGTTGGAAACGGGAGAGTAGACATAGTCGGGGACAAAAAGAGGTCGTAAGCCAGGGATGAGAGAGCAGACGTGGTCAGAATCAAAACAGGTCGTAGCCGGAGACAGACGGGAGAAAAAACAGGACAGGTGAGAGTCAGGGTCGAAAAAGGCTTGCCTAATATACACTGAGGTTCGCAGACGGACTGACAACAGGGGATTGACAGGACTGGGTTCAAATAGTGACAGGGAGCCAATCAGAACCCGCGGCGGTTGGCGCCAAATGAGCAGGCACAGGTGATTCACATCAGTAATTATTTTTACCATTTTTACTCCTGTATAATTTGTCTTTCGTATATATATTTAAAGGACAGTACTAATGGTCAAACTAACTCGACAGCGCATACTTCCAACAGTACCCCTATTTACTAATGAGGTCGTACAATTTTCTACAAAAAGCAGTGACAAGTTTAAAGACCCTCCTCCATAACCCGATTAAAACCTTCGATCAGTGTAATTTCATTTGGATACCAAGGTACTCTTCAATTAAATTCTCACACTTTGATAAACTACCATTTATATTTAAATGAAAATTTAGTGTTGTGTACACTCTCCTTACACGGAAGACTACACACAATGGTTCTTTTGCGGGTGTGGGTGCGTATTTTCGATCTATAGACAATTCCGTACAACTCTAAATGCAGTCAGGAACAAACTGTAAGTGATCCTGATGATTTAAAAAAAAAAAAAAAAAAACTAAAAAAACAACAACACACTTCCAGGATACTGTCGGTGTCGGACAGAATCAAATGCAGGACAGAAGGGGACAAAATATATTTATCATTATATTTATTTAACAGCAATAACCACAAAAACCTTACCGGTGAGACCGGATCTGCCAAGGAGGAGATCTTGTGCAGGATGTTCGCGAGGGAAGCTAAAGAGGGGTTCATGGGGTGATGAAAATCTTGAAAGGGAGATTTGGGAGTACCTTTAAGAAAGATGGCTTAAGTAGACAATCAGGGGAAGAAGAGGGAAATGGAGAAGGTGGTTGGAGTGGCAGGTCTTTGAGTGGGTGAACTTGAAAGAGGGGGGATTTGAAGATAGAGGTCATGGGAGGAGAAGCTTGTCGTTTTGACAAGTGAAAGTCTTTAGGAATCAAAACGACTCGGCAACGTGAGACATGAGCCCAGGGTATTAATAGTAGAGGTGGCTACTTTTAAAACACCCGAGGAGAGGAAAATTGAGGGGAACTGGAAAATGGAGTAATACTGCCATTTTTTGGAAAAAAAGAAGGAACTGCTGGCACCAAAATATGAAGGATAGAGATACATTTTACCTGGGAATTTCTAACGATACCAAATGCCATTAAATTGTAACATGGAAATGTTTATTCTTTCCATTTTGGGAATCCATATTTTCTACAAAAACAAAAAAAACACCAGGTATTACATGTTCGGTTATTTTGTCCTTTACCTGATTATTCAGGGAGCTTTTTTGACATCTCTGTCACTGTCACAGTTGCCATGGGGCCCAATTGGCCCCGCCCATGTTGCGCCAGCTGCGGCTCGTTGACAGATTGGCTTCCCTGCTATTTAAACCCGGTCCTGTCACTCTCCTTTTGTCAGTCAGTCTGCGAATCTCCGTGTATAATAAGCAAGCCTTTTACGACCCTGACTCACGCCTGTCCAATTTTTGTTCCCGTTTTTCTCCGACTACGACCCGTTTTGATCCCGACCACACCTACTCTCCCGTCCCGGCTTACGAACCCTTTTGTCTCTGACTACGTCTACTCTCCCGTTCTAGCTTACGATTCGTTCCGACCCCGACCACGTCTTGCTCTTCCAGTCCCGGCTACCGACCAGTTTTTCCGTCCCTGACACTGCCATCGCTTACAACGGAACATCCACTTCCGTGTTCGGATCACAATCCGAGTACGAGAGCGACTTGCTTCCCACGCCAAGCGAACACCGGATCGTAGGCGCAGCCCTTCCTCTTTCCTCCAATAAAACTTGAGAGAAACGTAACGCAATCGGGTTCTGTTTCCGTTCTGGTCTTGACAGTCACATCAAAGAACATGCAATTTAGTGACCGGGTTTTGACTTTTCACACACATGTGGAACTTTTTAGTCATTAAAACGTAACACTATTAATATTTAAGATCAAGTCCGGACTTCTGACAGAAATACAATCTTATAAAACACAAAACTGTAAAGCCTTTGGACAGGAAGGTAGAAAATATGTTGAAACATCTCAATGTCCTTCCAGCCCATTCTATTCATGAGTGGCCTCAAGAAATAAGATTTTTTTTTTCTCATAAATGTTGTAATTTTGTGGGCCATCAGGGAATTAAAGGAGCTGCTTTAATGAATGAATGAATGAATAATCATCCATGTCCATGCCCATAATGGAGCAAACTGCTAAAATGACCGAAAGTACCAACCCACCTCAAGTCAAGTCAAGTCATGTTTATTTGTTTGGCCCTTAATCACAAAGAGTCTCAAAGGGCTGCACAGACCACAGATTATTGCAAACCTTAGACTATTATGACACCATCCCCTGATCTAAAACCTACATGAGGGCAGGGAAAAACTCCAAAACCTCAAGTCATGTTTATTTGTGACACCCTTAATCACAAGGAGTCTCAAAGGGCTGCACAGACCACAGATGATTGCAAACCACAGACTATTATGACACCCTGATCTAAAACTTACATGAGGGTAAATAATACACAGATATTGTCAACATATAATATAGGTTATATGCTATAGTTTGAAAGGACAGGTCGGGTTAAAATATGACACCTAGATTTTTGACTGAGTCACTCTGGGTGATATTACATTAGTCAATGTTCAGAACCGTTTTTGAGAACAAGTCACGGCATTTAGATGGACCAATAACTAGCATTTCGATCTTTTCAGAGTTAAGGCGCGAGAAATTGAGTGACATCTATTCTTTTATCTCAGTGAGGCAGGCGTCCAAATTTCCACAGTTTCGTGTGGCAGATTCCTCTATTGGAAGATATACTTGAGTGTCATCTGCGTAGCCATGGAAACTGATATAATACTTTGAATAATATCACCTCATGGAAGCATGTAAATGCTGAAAAGAAGAGGGCAAAGTACTGAACCCTGCGGAACACCACAGGTAACACTAAAGGGCTCAGATGTCATTGCACCATATTTAACACATTGCATCCTATCTGAGAGGTAGGATATGAACCATAAGTGGATGGTTCCTGGAAGAACAATCCATTTTTCCAACCGGTGTAGTAAGATATTATGGTTCACAGTGTCAAAAGTGTCATAATTGCCAATTTGGAGCACCTGCGGCAGCATGATTGGCGCCAACAGCCCGGACAGCTGATTGGTGGACACTCCCTTTTTAAACCCCCGGCTTCTTCTCGGTGATTGTCAGATCGTTGCGAACTGTTGTATTCCACTCAGTGAGCATTCCCGTACGACTCCATTTATGCTGAACCTTTTTCCTGCATGATCTTCGTTATTGGCTCGTTTCTAGTCCTGATTACGCCAGTTCTGCCTGCCTCCTGTTACCTGACCCATTTTGCCTCGTTACCTGCCTGCCTCATGCCTACGACCCCGATTACGAACTCGACATCGCCTTTGATCTCCATCCCCAGCCGAACGACTTACTATTCCGCCTGTCTTCGTCCGACACGGAAGTGTCACTCCCGCCTCGCTCCTGTTTTCCGTCAGTCCTCAGATCAAGCAAGCAAGCCTTACTCTCCTGCTCTTTTCTAATAAAAACTGAGAATCGTACGCTACTGAGTCCTGTCCGTTCTGGTTTGTGACAAAAAGCAGCACTGAGGTCCAGCAGCAGCAAGAGTGATGAAGTGCCGGAGTCCATTGACAATCAAGTCAAGTCACATTTATTTATATAGAGTATATATACATATATATATATATATATATATATATATATATATATATTATGTTGACAATATATGTGTATTATTTGCCCTCATGCAGGTTTTAGATCAGGGGATGGTGTCATAGTAGTCTGTGGTTTGCAATCATCTGTGGTCAGTGCAGCCCTTTGAGACTCCTTGTGATTCAGTTTGCCTACAGGACAAACCGCTCCACCAGGGATGCCATCTCCTCTGCGCTTCACCTGAGCCTGACACACCTAGAGGAGAAGAACACCCATGTGCGGATGCTGTTCCTGGACTTCAGTTCAGCATTCAACACCATCATCCCACAACATCTGGTAGACAAAATGGGGCTTCTGGGTTTCAACACCCCCCTGCGGAACTGGCTGCTGGACTTCCTCTGTGACAGACCCCAATCTGTGCGGATAGGTCAGAACAGTTCAGATGTCATCTACCTCAGCACGGGCTCCCCCCAAGGCTGCGTCCTAAGCCCCTTGCTGTTCACCTTGATGACACACGACTGCGCCCCTAGGTCCGCCACAAACCACATCGTGAAGTATGCTGACGACACAACGGTGGTGGGCCTCATCAGGGATGACAACGACCTGGCCTACAGAGAGGAAGTGGAGCAGATGGTGGGCTGGTGCAAGGACAACAGCCTGGTCCTGAATGTTGACAAGACTAAAGAGATCATTGTCGACTTTAGGAAAAACCAGCCCAACCATGCCCCACTTTGCATCAACAACAAGGCTGTGGAGGTTGTCAGCAGTATCAAGTTCCTAGGGGTGCACATCACAAACAAACTCACCTGGTCCGTGAACACTGCATCTCTGGTTAAGAGGGCACAGCAGCGCCTGTACTTCCTGCGGAGGATGAGGAGAGCCCACCTGCCCCCACCATCCCTCATCACATTCTACAGGGGCACCATAGAGAGTATCCTGACCAGCTGTATCTCTTTGTGGTGTGGAGGCTGCAGCGCTACCGACTGGGGTAGTGTGAGGAGGGTAACGAGGACAGCGGAGAAAATAATCGGGACTACACTTCCCTCCATTCAGGACATTGGCCAGAAGCGCTGCTTATCCCATGCTAAGAACATTACCGGGGACCCCTCTCACCCCCATCATGGACTATTCACTCTGCTAGCCTCTGGGAAGAGGTACTGCAGTGTGCGGTGCAGGACCACCAGGCTCCGCAATAGTCTAGTCCCCCTGGCCATTAGACTGTTAAATGGTCAATCTAACATATAGTTAACTTAAATCTAAACGGCTGCTAATTTGACTTTTGCACTAGTGGCAGTTTTTTTATAGCTTGCCACTCCTTGCACATTTGATCTCTGCACTATTGTTACTTACAGTGTTATTACTTACAGTGTTATTGTTTACAATATAATGGTACTGTGTACCTGACTTGTTAACCTGACTGCCCATCTTGCACATCTGGTTAGCGTCTCTTCTTGCACTATCGGCACTATGGTAAATAACACAATACAGCTTTATTTATATCTGTACACTGAAGGACACTGAGGGAAACTGTGGGAGTCAGATCCATCGACATTTCGTTCTGTATACACGTGTACTAGAATGACAATAAAGTAGATCTGAATCTGAATCTGAATCTGATTAAGGGTGTCACAAATAAACATGACTTGAGGTTTTGGAGTTTTTCCCTGCCCTCATGTAGAAAATCTAGCCAGCGCACAAAAATGAGCGATTTAAGTCAAAGAAACAGTGCATGAAGGTAAAAATACACGGGTTCCCCTGACGTTGTGTCCTAAATGCGGTATTTCGAAGTCGAGTCGAAGTAGAACGAAGTTGAGTAAAGTTAGTAGAGAACCGGCTTCTTCGGCTCGGCTCACTAAAAGGAACCGGCTCTTTTGTGTCCTAAACGGCTCTTCGGTTCTTTTTGCTTCTTTAATCCCAACATGACCAAATATGATGTAAAATTATGCACAACATGATTTAAAGGAAGGGGGAATAGAACAAAAAAGAACAAAATACCAAAATGAAAAAGTAGTGAAAAGCTGAGAAAAAGAGAAACAAAAGGAAGAGAAAAAAAGAAGGAAAATTTTTGAAAAAAAAGCCAGAAAAAAAGAAAAGAAAGAAATGTAGGAAAAAAGTAAATAGAGAACAAAAGAAAACAGTAACAAAAAAGTAGAAAAAAAGGAAAAAGAAGAAAAAGTTTGTGTTGCATTCAAATAATTTCCAATGATATCAAGTAAATCTTGTTGTCAACATTGTACTTCCACTAAAAAATGTGATTAAGTACAGTTCTGTATCTTACAACCGACTCAATAAGCCCCCAAAAATGTTAATATTATGTGACAAAATATATCAGGAAATAAAAGAAATGGATATCTTGTGAAAGAATTGTAAGAACAAATGACGTACAACCTTTGCAATAGTACACAAGTCACTTCATTCAAAAGAGAAAAATAATTTTGCATTGCCGTAAACTCAGCAAAATGTAACTTGATGTCAAGTTTTGGACATCTTTGATAATTAATTATCTTGCCACACTTGGGATTACGGTGGCTCACTATTGTTTCAAGCGTTGCTCACCGACTTTGTGTGAACGCTCAGACCCGTAAGGAAAATTCCAGGGAATATTGGTTGTGTACCTCTTCCCAACTTGTGCTGGTTAAGCGGATCGAGACCCTGCTAAAAAGGAAATGCATTTACCTAAGAAAGTAATTAATTTACGCTGACTGAGTGAAGTAAATGACTGGAAACAAATGACTCAGGTAATACCATGGAAGATTTCTCTTTGTGGCTCCCCATTCTTGCTATAATATCCTTGGGCAATGTAGTAAAGTCTCATCTACCTTTCTTGCTGTAACATCAGTATTCTTCTAAGGACTGGGCGATACTGGGAGTTTTAGTATTAATCCGATCCAAGTAAATGCATGGTTTTTTCGACCGATACAACCTGACACGATACTTTTTGCTTGGAAAAGATAATTTACCGTATTTTCCGCACTATAGGGCGCACCGGGTTATAGGGCGCATCCCCCCAAAAATAGTTTTTGGTCCTATATCTTCCATAGATAAGGCGCACCGGATTATAAGGCGCTACAATGGGAACGTGGACAAAACAGTCAGATGATTCAGTCCAACTGATTACCCCCTTAACATTCCCAAAGCTTGCAAAGAAGCAAATACGTGTCGTAGACACGTGCGGATGCGGTGTCCGTACGATGTCACTCAAATGCATCGTTTCAAATATCATTCGGAAGGTTAAAGTCTTGGGATTCAAGAAATGCCAACCATTCCTTAGTTTCTATTTTCTTTTTCGCTCGCAACTTTACTGTGCATATGACAATAAACACTTGGAATTGAGTTGAATTCACTCAACTCATCACACCAACATCAAGATCGTTCTAAAACAAGATACCGGGAAAATATAAAGCCGCTTAGCTCACCTGAGTTCTCACGTTCAATAATGATACGCAACCATGGTCTTCTTACAACCGTGAGTGTAGTAAATCCAGGAGAGTAAAATGTTTACAAATACAGACTAATGAAACATGTTTCTTTATGGCGTAGTTTAGCAAGCTTGCTATTCAGTCATCTTTTTCAGCCACTTGCAGGGTTTGTTTTGGCCCTCTAGCCAATCCGAGGCTCCGAATAACTTCAGCCAATAGCGATCGATTTAACGGATGAATGACACATCTTTTTCGGCCAATTGCAGGGTTTGTTTCGGCCCTCTAGCCTATACGAGGCTCCGAATAACTTTAGCCAATAGCGATCGATTCAAATGATGATTGACACATTGGTTAGCCAATGAAACGCCGGTATATAAATCCCAGCATACACCGCGGACTACTCCACGTTCGGGGGAAAATCGAGTGGGCGGCTGTTGCGTGAGTTGCGAGACTTTGCGATTTAATATTGAGCCATATATAAGGCGCACTGTATTATAAGGCGCATGGTCAGCTTTTGAAAAAAATTAAGACTTTTAGGTGCGCCTTAGAGTGCGGAAAATACGGTAATAATCCAACCATACCTCTTGAGTCGGTTTGTGTTGACTTGAACCTCTGAACGTTGGGGCTGCGTGCTAACCACCCAGCAGCCGTGCTGCCCTTAAAGCCATTTACATTATCAATTGGAGCTGTGGTGAAGTATCAATGCCAGCACAATAGTATCAATCCGATCCAAGTATTTACTTAGTATTGATATTAGCGATATTTAGATCGATAAGCCTACCCCTGATTTTTGGCTTATTTGTCACAATATTTCGCCTGTCATTTAACGAATGAAAGATAAATGTTTTTGTTTTACGATACCTAATTTCATGACGTAAAAGTGTTTTTGCAAGGGGGGAAGAGAATCCTGGGCTGCTTTAAAAATTTATGAATAACTAAAATTATTCTACTAAATCACACGATATGTTTAGTATTAACATGCCTGCATTCTAATCGAACTGGTTGTCTTCAGTGTGGCAGACAGACAAGAACTACCAGATATGTCACGGTTGCCGTGGCGCCCAATTGGCCCCGCCCGTGTGGCGACAGCTGCGGCTCGTTGACAGATTGGCTTCCCTTCTATTTAATCTCAGTGCTCTCACTCACCCGTTATCAGTCCGTCAACGAACCTCTGCACCCGTAAGACGTGGGTTTTGACTCTGTCCGGTTTCCTGCTTGTGTTTCCTGTCCGGTATTATTCCCGTCTATTTTGTCCTGTTTAATATCAATCCCCAGTTTCGTTTAAGTCTAGTTTGTCCTTTTTAATTTCGATAACCAATCCTGTCTCCATCTGTCCGATACCTGCTCGAGCAATTGGTATCGATCTCGTCGGCCTCTGGCTTCCTGTCTTTCTGTCAGGTTCAACCAAACACTTGTAACAAAAACCTGCATACAAAAAGACACAGAGAATTGTGTATGGTTTTCTTGCAAGGAAAGTGACAGGCTGCTTCATACAATCCTCCTCTCACTCTGAAGCAGTCTTCCCTCTGCTTGCCTTTTATTTAGAAAGGAACGCCCTGGTTACAATGTGGTTTCAACATTAAGGGAAGGGGTGCAGTTTGAAGCTTAAATGTTCTAGTTGAAACCAGTTCTTGCACAGCAACTTGTTATTTGAATGTGACTGATTAACTCTCTTCACGCTATCTTCAAGAAAGAACCTTGGTCTGCGGTCAAATCTGTTACTGATTCATACCGTTAGTTCTTGCCAGGGTGCAGTGGAAAACGTTTGCTGTGAGAATCATCCTATTTTGTAAGCACAATATTTCAAGCAAACTTATAACACACATAGATTATAGTAAAGTTGAATAACTTATGTACATTATTCCCAGGGTTGGGTAGGGTTACTTTAACTGGATTACTTTCAATGACTTTTGGATGACTCCAATACCAAATATGCTAATAAAAGACAAAAGAAACTTAATATGAATCAAATGATGACTCACAACACATGGTAAGCTTTCTCTCCTGGCTTTGATGTCTTTGATCTGGCAAAACAAACATAAAATGCGACGGAAACAAAATGAAAATAAATCCAAACAGCTTGCCAACATCATTTTTGCCGTTCCATGTGTTCCGTTACTTCCCAAGCTTGCACAAAATGTAGTCATTTGATTCATATTTAGTTTATTTTGTCTTTTATTAGCATATTTGGTATTGGAGTAATCTAAAAGTTATTGAAAGTAATCCAGTTAAAGTAACCCTACCCAACCCTGAATGTAGTAAACTCTTATCTACGTATCTTGCTGTAACATCAGTATTCTTGTAAGGGGTGGGCGATACTGGGAGTTTTAGTATTGATCCGATCCAAGTAAATATATGGTAGTTTCGACCGATACGATCTGATACGATACTTTTTGTGTCATGATTACCGATGTGATGCAACTGTGCCCACTCCTTTGGCGCCAACTGCCTCGGACTCTGATTGGTTCCCTGTCGCTATTTAAACCCACATCTATCTGTCACCTGTTTTCAGTCCGTCTGCGAATCTCTAGGCAAGCTTTTTCAACCCTGACTCACTCCTGTTTTTGCTCCCGTCTGTTTCCGGGGTTTGACCCGTTTTTGATCCTGACCACATCTACTCTCCTCTCCTGGCTTTTGACTCGCTCCCGACCACATTTTTGCTCTCCTGTCATGGATACTGACCCGTTTTTCCACTCCCGACACCGCCATCTCTCGCCATGGAAGTGCCACTTCCGCGTTCAGGTCGACATAAAACTAAGAGAAACGTCACTCAAGTGGGTCTTGTCTCTGTTCTGGTCCTGACATTTTGCTTGGAAATGATCATTTAATAATCCAGCCCTACCCCTTGAGTCGGTTTATGGTAAACACAACACATACATTTTCGGCATTGAACTTCTTTTTTTTTTTTTTATCAAGTAACCACTGTCAGGACCAGAACAGAAACAGGACCCACTCGCATAACGTTTCTTACAAGTTTTATTAAAAGAAAGTGAAAGGGTTGCGCCCACGATCCGGGGATTGCTGAACGCGGGAAGCAGGTCACTCTGAACGCGGAAGTGGATCTTCCGTAGCGAGCGATGGCGGTGTCGGAAAGGAAAAAACTGGTCAGTAGCTAGGACTGAGAGAGCAAGATGTGGTCGGGGTCGCAAATGAGTCTTTCGTCTTCCTTTCTATTTAAGCTCAGTGCTCTCACTCACCCTTTGTCAGTCTGTCAACGAACCTCTGCCCCGCAACGTGGGTATTGACTGTCTGGTTCCTGCCTGTGTTTCCTGTGCGGTATTGTTCCCGTCTATTTTGTCCTGTTTAATATCGATCTCCAGTTCCGTTCCCGTCTATTTGTCCTGTTTAATTTCGATATCCAGTTTTGATATCAATCCTGTCTGTCTTCCGTCTGATATCTGCTCGAGCAATTGGTATCGATCTTGTTGGCCTCTGGCTCCCTGTCATTCCACTCCAGACTGCTGCCTTACGTCTCCCGCCCAACGATCGCCGAATCACTGGCGTTTGGGTTGACGTACATGACTACCCCATTTCCTGTGAAATAAAAGCTTGTGTGATAACCGTCACGCATTTGGGTTCTCCTCCTATTCCGGTTCATGACAAGATAATAAAGAGTCCATACCTCTAGTGAAGGACAATATTCACTTTGTGATTGCAGATGGGTGGCAGAGGTCAGGTAGAGGACGTGTGATTGAAGAGCCTCTTCTCCATAACAGTGCTGAATAGGCATTGAGATTTCCCATATTATGAAGAAATGATTACTGGGAAGATGAGAGTCAAGTAATCAACTGACACAGTTGATGATGAGGTGACCAATTCACTCACTTGTCATGCAGATGAGTATATTTTCAGTTCAATAGAGCTTAATGAACAGGGGAAACGGATGCTTGATAAGCAGGTGCCAAAGAATAACTTGTATTGTCTCTCTGGAACAATTTTCCAACGATTTCTTGTTAACTGCTGATTAATCTGTGAACCTATGTGATGGGTTTTTTTTTTTGTTTACAGGTGCCAAATGTTTGGCAAACTACCAGTGTCTAAAACTTATGACAAAAAGTAAGCGGACACAAGGAAAGACAACTGTGAAAACCCAAAATAATATAAAACAAATTAGTTTTAATACATGGAATGCAGTTGACTCCAGGCCAATTAAAAGAGGCTCCTTTCATTCCCAATTTAGGATACACAGAGATTCGCTGACGGAATGCAAAAAGGAGAATGACAGGACCGGGTTTAAATAGCAGGGAAGCCTATCTGTCAACGAGCCGCAGCTGGCGCTGTTGTGGAAAATAGACTTGCATTTGTAGAATAGAGTTGCATACATTTAGAAATGTAGAAAGATTTGCTTACAGTAGTGAGGGAATGTTGACATCATTTCGAGAAGGTCCTTGGCAAGACAGTTGAGTTTCCCTAAAAGGGAATGGGACCTGCAAGGTCCCTCTGAGCAAACTGAGGCGAACAACATGTCCTAATAAGGGTACGACAACATCTTCCTTGTTGAGACGCGAGATCTCCGCCGCCTCTTGGGTTGTACTCAAATTGAAGCTATAAAAGCGTTGTTATGTCTGGAGTTCTCTGAGTTCTTTGGGATGACGCAATAAAGAGCTCCCCCTCATGACAAGGCCTCCGTGTACTTGATTAAATCACGAAAGAAGACTTAAAAGATATCGAACCTGCATTTTCTCCTACATTCAATGGCGCCCAACGTGGGGCGGGGCCAATTGGGCGCCATGGCAACCGTGACAGTGACAGAGATGTCAAAAAAGCTCCCTGAATAACCAGGTCAAGGACAAATTAACCGAACATGTCTTACCTGGTGTTTTTTTGTTTTTGTAGAAAATATGGATTCCCAAAATGGAAAGAATGAACATTTCCATGTTACAATTTAATGGCATTTGGTATCGTTAGAAATTCCCGGGTAAAATGTATCTCTATCTTTCATATTTTGGTGCCAGCAGTTCCTTCTTTTTTTTTTTCAAAAAAATGGCAGTATTACTCCAGCCATAAAATTTCCTGCCCCATTTTTCCCAACTTGAAACACAATAAGACGACTCATCGCAATAAAAAAAACATTGTTGCAAAGTATTAAGGATTGGTCATCAGATTATATAACAGAACAACACTTCTGCTTATAGCATTCATTGCATGTATATGACATGGCTGTTTTCCATCTGCCATCAAGTATGTACCTGTATTGACTCATCTTCATTCATGCAATGTTTGCGTTGCGTCGTCTGCTACAAGCCACGTGAACTCCTCTCTCCACGATGCTTTTAATGTACGTTTACGTTTTGTAGCGTCATCAATTTTGTTAGCTTCTTTTGAATCTTTCTTCTGGGGCTGGGGTTTTGGCATGATTCCTAACCACTTATCATTTTTCTTTGTGTTCTCTGTGCGTCCATTTTGGAAAATGATATGCAAATTCACGACCTTATAACGCTCGGGAAAGTCCGGAAGTACGAAGTTATTCGTTGCAGGCTTCTGATTGGCTGCCGGGTATGCAAATTGACAAATCGAGAAATTTCCAAACCGAACGAATATTTCGAAATCGGAATAAAACAAACGTTTGATTTGAAAAAAAATCTTTCAGGTTTTTTTGTTTTGTTTTGTTTTTTGAAAAAGTTGTTGGCCACCTGGGCAAAGATATTTTGTGAGTTGTATGCCCGACGTTATTTCAGACACTGCCTCAATCAAGAACATAAGGAGGGAGAGAGAGATTAAAGATTAGGTTTATAAAACATACGCTGTGTGGACCTGAGCGTTTCAGTTTTTGTTTCGATGTTAAGGAACATACACTTTAATTATTCTGAATTGGGAATAAGGGGAGCCTCTTTTGTTTGGCCTGGAGTCAACTGCATTCCATGTAGCAAAACGCCTAATTTTTTTCTATATTCATCGAGTGTCATGATTACTGATGTGACTCACCTGTGCCCGCTCATTAGGCGCCAACTATCGTGGGTTCTGATTGGCTCCCTGTTCATATTTAAACCCACTCCTTTCTGTCACCTGTTGTCAGTCCGTCTGTGAACCTCCGTTTACTCTAGGGAAGCTTTTCGAGCCTGACTCACTCCTATTTTTGCTCCCGTCTGTTGCCGGCTTCGACCACGTCTACTCTTCTCTTTCGACCCGTTGCTGATCCCGACCATGTTTTTTGCTCTCCGGTCCTGGCTACTGACCTGTGTTTTTCCCGTTCCCGACACCGCCTTCGCTCGCCACGGAAGTCCCACTTCCGCGTTCAGAGCGACCTGCTTCCCGCGACGGATCGCGTGTGCAATCCTTTCCTTTCTTCCCAATAAAATTGAGATAAACGTCACTATTTAAACCCAGTCCTGTCAATCCCCGGTTGTCAGTCCATCTGCGGACCTCAGTGTATACTAGGCAAGCCCTGACTCCCACCTGTCTCATTTTTTCTCCCGTCTGTCTCCGGCTACGACCTGTTTTATCCTGACCACGTCTGCTCTCCCGTCCCGGCTTACGACCTCGTTTTGTCCCTGACTACGTCAACTCTTCCGTTCTGGCTTACGATTCGTTTCCGACCTCGACCACGCTCTCCCAGTCCCGGCTACCGACCAGTTTTTCCGTCCCTGACACTGCCATAACTCGCTACGGAAGATCTACTTCCGTGTTCGGATCACAGTCCAAATCCGAGAGCGATTTACTTCCCACGTGCAGCGAACACCGGATCTTGGGCTCGGCCCTTCTTCTTTCTTTCAATTAAACTTGTGGTAAACGTCACGCAATCGGGTCCTGTTTCCGTTCTGGTCCTGACATTGAGAAAATACTCGGTAAATTCCCCCCATGCAGTGCAGCGCTTTGCACTTGGCTTGTGCAGGGCATATAAATAGAGGCCTTTTTTTGTGATCTTTTCCCCAAAATAATATGACGATATGCACAGACGTGAACTAAAAATTTGACACAGAAAGTTTTTGAAATGATTTAATGCTACAAAAACGGGACAGCAATTCACCTTCTGCTGAGCACGGAACCCAATAAGTCAGCGCCCTACCCTGAGCTTTGAGACCGGATTTGACCATGTGGACGAATTCTAAGTGAACCGTGGCTGATATCACACGGCGGCTAACTTGCTCACATCAAACTTCTCTCCATAGCTATTATATCAAACCCTGTTATTAACCACTGGTGGGCTCTGCATGCTCAAAATAATTTGTTCCACATGAAAAAAAAACGTGTTTTAATACAATAACAGTGTCTCCTGGGGTGTATTTCAATGTTCCCCCACTCAAAAATTTTCACTTTTTATTTCTTCACAGTCTATTAACTGTTGCAGTTTGTTTTTTCCATTCACCAACATCTTAAAGGAAAATTGAGAACATTTTACAAGGCAAATGTATACTATTTGCTCGTTGTTGTTTTACATTTTGTTTAGTTTTCGAGCCTGTTGCAACAAACTGTGATGAACCAGAACAGGATCAGGACCCAAACGCGTGACGTGACTCACACAAGCCTTTTATTTTACGGGAAATGGGGAGTCATGCACGTTAGCCAACGGTCTGGCGTGAAATGATAGGAAGCCAGGCGCAGACGAGATTGATACCAATTGCCCGAGTTGATATCGGACAGATGGGGTTGATACTGTTGCAGTTTGTTTTTTCCCTTCACCACCATCTTAAAGGAAATTTGAGAATAATGGACAAAAACATTTTACAAGGCAAATATTTACTATTTGCTCCAATGATTTACCGTTGTTGTTTTATAATTTGTTTGGTTTTCGAGCCTGTTGCAACAAACTGTGATGAACCAGAACCGGATCAGGACCCAAACGTGTGACGTTACTCACACAAGCTTCTTATTTTACGGGAAATGGAGAGTCATGCACGTTAGGCAATGGTCTGGCGTGAAATGATAGGAAGCCAGGGGCCGAAGAGATTGATACCAATTGCCCGAGTTGATATCGGACAGATGGGGTTGATACTGTTGCAGTTTGTTTTTTCCCTTCACCAACATCTTAAAGGAAATTTGAGAATAATGGACAAAAACATTTTACAAGGCAAATATTTACTATTTGCTCCAATGATTTACCGTTGTTGTTTTATAATTTGTTTGGTTTTCGAGCCTGTTGCAACAAACTGTGATGAACCAGAACCGGATCAGGACCCAAACGTGTGACGTTACTCACACAAGCTTCTTATTTTACGGGAAATGGAGAGTCATGCACGTTAGGCAACGGTCTGGCGTGAAATGATAGGTAGCCAGGCGCAGACGAGATTGATACCAATTGCCCGAGTTGATATCGGACAGATGGGGTCGATACCGGACAGGACGGAACAGACAGGATGGATAATGAAACAGGATATCGAAAATAAACAGGATAAACTAGACGGGAACGAAAAGTGGAGAAAATAATAAACAGGACAAATATAGAAGGAAACAAAACTGGAAACCGAAATCAAACAGGACTAAATAAACGGGAACAATTCCGGACAGGAAGTACCAACAGGAACAGGGCCAAGTCGAAACCCATGTCTTGCAGGGCAGAAGTTCGTTGACGGACTGACAAAGTAAGAGACAGCGCACTGAGCTTAGATAGACAGAATGCCAATCTGTCAATGAGCCGCTGCAGGTGCCACACGGTCCATCCATCCGTTATCCTCTGCTTATCCGGGGAAGGGAAGCCCAGATGTCCCTATCCCCAGCCACCTCCTGCAGGTCAGCCGAGGGGATCCCGAGGCAATCCCAGGCCAGCCCAGAGACATAGTCTCTCCAGCGTGTCTTGGGTTGCCCCCGGGGCCTCCTGCCGCTGGGACATGCCTGGAACACCTCCCGAGGGAGGCATCCAGGAGGCATCCTTATCAGATGCCCGAGCCACCTCAACTGGCTCCTCTCAATGCGGAGGAGCAGTGGCTCTACACAGAGTCCCTTCCGGATGACTGAGCTTCTCACCTTATCTCTAAGGGAGAGCCCAGCCACTTGTATCCGGGATCGTGTTCTTTCAGTCATGACCCAAAGTTCATGACCATAGGTGAGGGTCGGAACGTAGATCGACCAGTAGATCGAGACCTTAGCCTTTCGGTTCAGCTCCTTTTTCACCACGAAGGACCGGTACAAGGTCCGAATGACGGCAGACCCTCTACTGACCTGTCTGTAGATCTCCCGTTCTATCCTATCCTCACTGGTGAACAAGACCCCAAGATACTTGAACTCCTCCACTTGGGGCAAGATCTCATCCCTAATAATACCAATATTTGGTTCCGTCTACCCATCCCCCAAACATTATCTTTACACCTGCTTGGTGCCTGTAACTGTAGACTACGCAGCTCCATAGGGTAGGGGAAAGAATGCAAAACCTCTCAGGGGGTCTGGTACCAGAGCCCAAGCTGTGTGTGGAAGCTAGTGCTGAGCCCAACTGTGTATAGTTAGTATTTCAAATTCCACACCACCTCTTATGTCCACCTCTTTCTTTTTGTCATGATTTAGTTTTCTCTAGAATGTTGAATGAATGTTGGCCATGATGCAAAATGATCAAGTACATAGGGTAACAGATTGTCAAAAGTCTCTTCAAATGCTCTGTCCAGGACCAGAACAGAGACAGTACCCACTTGCGTATGTTTCTCTTAGTTTTATTGGGAAGAAAGGAAAGGATTGCACACACGATCCGGCGGTCGCGGGGAGCAGGTCGCTCTGAACGCGGAAGTGAAACTTCCGTGGCAAGGGATGGCGGTGTCGGGAACGGAAAGAACAGGTCAGTAGCCGGGACAGGAGAGCAAAAAACGTGGTCGAGATCAGCAACGAGTCGAAAGCCAGGAAACAGACGGGAGCCAAAACAGGAGTGAGTCAGGGTCGTAAAGCTTTCCCAGAGTATACTGAGTTTCGCAGACGGACTGACAACAGGTGACAGATGGACGAGGGTTTAAATAGTGACAGGGAGCCAATCAGAGTCTGGTAATCATGACATCCTCACTATTATACTTTCATAGCTGCGTGATGTCACCATGTGGTCTAAAATTACCACCTGAATATGAGAAGGCTCTCCCTCCAAACATGGCAGGTCACGTTGGGACAGGTCATACACGATTAAACTCACGCTTAAAAATATCTTCAGGGGAGAGCATACTTGTTTTTCTTAGTGTTTCTCTCGGGTGTTGAATAAAAGCCATCATTCCATGACACAACAAATAACAATCTCCACCTGTAATATAAACATAAACATGACAAGCTTCACAGGAGTTATTTCCATGAGTAGGCGATAGTAGGTGTATTATAAGAAGGGAGAAAAATAACAATAGCATCAGTTTAAAGTTAAAAGACACCTATCTTGGTATTTTGAGGCCTCATCTCATCTCATTAGCTGCACCGCTTATCCTCAGTAGGGTCGCGGGGGTGCTAGAGCCCATCCCAGCAGTCATCGGACAGTGTGCAGGGGACACCCTGAACTGGTTGCCAGCCAATCGCAGGGCACACGGGGACGGACAACTCGCTCGCTCATTCTCACCTGGGGATAATTTGGACCGGCCAATTCACCTGAAATGCATGTTTTTGGAATGTGGGAGGAAACCGGAGTGCCCGGAGGAAACCCACGCAAGCACGGGGAGAACATACAAACTCCGCACAGGAAGTCTGGAGCTGGATTTGAACCCACGCAGGAGGTTCCCATGACTTGAACTGTGATGCACATGCCCTATTTTGAGGCCTTTCACAATAAATTGATTACCGATTGAAGTCACTTGTGCCCGCTCCTTTGGCGCCAACTGCCTCGTACTCTGATTGGTTCCCTGTCATTATTTAAACCCACGTCTATCTGTCACCTGTTGTCAGTCCGTTTGTGAACCTCAGTGTACTCTAGGCAAGCTTTTTCCACCCTGACTCCCACCTGTTTTCGCTACGGTCTGTTTCCCGGCCTCGACCCGTTTTTTGATCCTGACCACGTCTACTCTCCTCTCCTAGCTTTTGACTCGTTTCTGAAACCGACCACGTTTTTTGCTCTCTTGTCCCAGCTACTGACCCATTTTTTCCGTTCCCGACACCGCCATCGCTCGACACGGAAGTCCCACTTCCGCGTTCAGAGTGACCCGCTTCCCGCGCCCAGCGATAAGGTGAGTACAATTAGTAATCATGACAGTAAAGATCCGATCAAAGCACAGTAAATGCATGGTAATTTCAATACCGATCTAATACCATTACATTTAGCTGGGAAATATCACTATTTAAACCCACGTCTATCTGTCACCTGTTGTCAGTCCGTCTGCGAACCTCAGTGTACTCTAGACAAGCTTTTTCGACCGCGACTCACTCATGTTTTCACTACGGTCTGTTTCCCGGCTTCGACCCGTTTTTTGATCCTGACCACGTCTACTCTCCTCTCCTGGCTTTTGACTCGTTTCTGATCCCGACCACGTTTTTTTGCTCTCCTGTCCCAGCTACTGACAGTTTTTTCCGTTCCCGACACCGCCATCGCTCGACACCGAAGTCCCACTTCTGCGTTCAGAGCGACCTGCCACATACCGCATTCCACAGCACCGGGCCCCGGATTGCGAACGCTCTTGAACCTGCGGATCTTTTCTTGGCTCTTGGGATCACCAGTAGACCAGCGTTTTCAGAGCCAAGGCTCAACCCACTCCTTTCTGTCACCTGTTGTCAGTCCGTCTGCGAACCTCAGTTTACACTAGTCAAGCCTTTTTTGGACCCTGACTCCATTCTGTTTTTTGCTCCTGTCTTTGACCCGTTTCTGATCTTGACCACGTCTACTCTAGCATCCCGGCTTCTGACCTTTTTCGTTCTGGTTCCTGACAGTGCACATTTCGATTTTACAACATTAACTATCCTATCTTAATTTACTAACACTGACCATTAACAGTGGAAAAGCCTGTCCAGAGTTGCGTCCTCATTGGGACCCAACGACCCAGGCAGTTAAGGGATCCATGAACCACGAAATATACTGAAATACCGTAAATTCCGGACTATAAGCCGCTACTTTTTTCCCAAATGTCCAGCCCTGCGGCTTATCCGGTGAAGCGGCCAATTTATGTAATTTTTCTAACGGCCGCTTATGACGAGGAAGAATTCAACTCCTTAGATTATGCAAAACCTGTCTATATGACAAAGGATCTTTCAAATGGCGAGGAGACGCCTTTCATAGCGACAGTTATAGAGAGGAAGATGAGAATGTTATACCGTGAATTTAACAATTACGGTAAGTTTTTTTAACAGAGCTGTTTACTGTGTTGAGAGCGTGTTACTAGTAGCACTTTGCTACCCTTCACAGGCACGGTTTGGGATGAAAGTTATAATATTATTACTAAAGCTTTGAAAACTCTCTCGGTGTACCGTCTTTCTTTGTAAATATGTGTAACCATGTATAATATGTATTTGCGTCTGTATATTTTTATAATGGATTTATTTGTATTTATTTGAGACACTTATGCTGATTTTCACGAGCGAATAAGAAAGAAGGGGCGGAGCAAACGCGGGCTGATGGGAACTGGGGACGGGTAAAGGTGAGTGTTTGTTTGTGGATATATATTTTTCCCACCCTTACCTTTGGATTACTTTCAACGGGTACCCCGACTCTGCAGGTCTGCATCAAATGATAAGTAGCTTGCTCTGTTCACTCCACGTACCGGCCCGGTATAGCAGTGTCACCGGGAACGATGCACTATCGCTGGTAGTTTCTTGGCCCTTTGGCTAGGACCTTGACTCAGTTCCTTGACTGGGAGCAAGTATTTCGGCGTATTGGCTTTGAATCGTATCATGAATTGACTAATAATAGTTAATGGACGATCGATAAAGAATATGTATAAATTAATTTATACAAAATCTTCCCCGTAAACAGAATAGTTCATTCACAAAAACATCCATCATTTAATTTGGGCGCATGCGGCTAATATACCGGTGCGGCTTGTGTATGTACTAAGTCGATTTTCCTCCCGAAATGCGGTGAGTGCGGCTTATAAACAGGTGCGCCTTATAGTCCGGAATTTAAGGTAAATATAACATTAAAAAAAAGTTTCTAGTGTGCCTTTTTAGCCACAGTACATCCACCACAGTCCTTAATCATGATCACTTGTCCTTAAAACCGTTGCAATATGTATTTAATAGCTTCATGTCATTTTTACAGCTGGTATAGAAAATGATAGGGGGACATAATGCGGACAGAAGGACTGTTTTAAATCCGGCAGAAGTGCAGCAGGTGGACGATGATGGTTTCCCTCGTTTGTCTGATGTTGTTTACGGCTTCCACCTTTTCACTATCGGATGTATTCCGGTCCAGGCACACATTTTAATGAGGAATGGATCACATCTGAAGCCGGAAGACTTTTTAAAGCTATTCCAATATTCTTAAACATGCAAAACGTGAGGAAATATTACATGTTTTTTCAATAAAATCTATTTATATTCCAATTACCGTATTTTCTGCACTATAAGGCGCACCGGGTTATAGGGCGCACCCCGAAAAAATAGTTTTTGGTCCTATTTTTGACACACATAAGGCGCACCGGATTATAAGGTGCTACAATGGGAACGTGGACAAAACAGTCAGATAGTTCAGTCCAACTTATTACCCCCTTAACATTCCCAAAAGCTTGCAAAGACGCAAATACGTGTCGAGAACACGTGCGGAAGCGGTGTCCGTACGATGTCACTCAAATGCATCGTTCCATCATTCGGAAGGTTAAAGTCTTGGGATTCAAGAAATGCCAACCATTCCTTAGTATCTATTTTCTTTTTCGCTCGCAACTTTACTGTGCATATGACGATAAACACTTGGAATTGAGTTTAATTTAAAAATAGACACTCCATTCCATCCATTATCTGCACTGCTTATCACAGAAACATCGAGTTTAGTCTGAAACAAGATTCAGGGATAATATATAGCCGGAGTAGCTCACCGAAGTCGTTGTGTTCATAATAATGTGCAGCCGTGATCCTCTTATATCCGTCAGTTTAGTAAATCCAGGAGAATAAAATATTTACAAATACAAAATAGTAAAAAAATGCTTTCTGTATGCCATCAGCCACGTGCTATACGCATTCATCTTTTTTGGCCAATTGCAGGCTTTGTTTTGCCGTTCAAGCCAATGCCAGCCTGTAAATGATAAAAAGGATCCTCCCCTTGACCTCCGAATAACTTTAGCCAATAGTGATCCATTGAAATGATGATTGACACATTGGTTAGCCAATGAAACGCCGGTAAATAAATCCCAGCATACACCGCGGACTACTTGGCGTTCGGGGGGAAATCTAGTCGGCGGCTGCAAGTTAGTTGCAAGACTTTGCGAATTAATTTTGTTCCATAAATAAGGCGCACTGTGTTATAAGGCGCATGGCTTATAGTGCTGAAAATACGGTATTTCACTACATTATGTATTTTGAGGACAGAGTGTCTTGCCTTTTTCATCCTGAGAACTCCACACTATAGCTGTCACGACCAGAACGGAATCAGGACCCAAATGCGTAACGTTAACCACAAGTTTATTGATAGAAAGAGGAAGGGCAGCGCCCGCGATCTAGTGCTCGCTGGATGTGGGAAGCAAGCCGATCATACAATCGGATCGTGTTTCGAATACGGAAGTGGAACTTCCGGAGCGGGAGATGGCGTGTCGAGGACGGGGAAAAACAGGTCGATAGCCGGGACAGGAGAGGAAAAACGTGGTCGGGATCAAAAACAGGTCGTAAGCCGGGACAGGAGAGCAAACGTGGTCGGGGTCAAATGACAGGTCGTAGCCGGAGACAAACGGGTGGAAAAATGGGTGCAAAAAGCGAGACCGAAGGGCTGCTATCCCTTTCAGTGTGAAAACCTTCCCTCAGGTCCCTTTCCTTACATGGTTAGTCTGAGCCTTGTCATATTCCTATTTTATTTCTATTACTGTTTATTTTATTTTTATTGTATTTTAATTATTATGTCGGAACCAGAACAGACGGTAGACTCAAACTCATACCATTTCACACCAAGCATCATTTACTTAGAGGCAGGATGGGACAGACGGGATAGATACCGGATGCAGGATACAGGTGAGGACGGGACAGGCGGGATCGATACTGGATGCACGAGCAAGATACCGGACAGGATAGAGCAGATGGGATCGATACTGGATACAGGTGAGGCTGGGACAGATGCTATCGATACCGGATACAGGATACACGAGCAGGATACCAGACTGGAGGGGACAGGTGGAATGGATGCCGGATACACAAGCAGGATATAGACAGGAGAGGACAGACAGGATCGATACGGGATACACGTGAGGACGGGACAGGCGGAATCAATACCGGATGCACAGGCAAGATACTGGACAGCACGGGACAGACAGGATCGACACCAAATACAGGATCCACGAGCAGGATACAGGTGAGGACGGGACAGGTGGGGTAGATACCGGATATTTGATGCACGAGCAAGACACCGGACTGGACGGGACATACGGTATTGATACTGGATACAGGATACACGAGCAGGATACCGGACAGGAGGGGACAGATGGAATCGATGCCGGATACACGAGCAGGTTACCAGACAGGACGGGAAAGGCGGGATCGATACCGGATACTGGATACACGAGCAGGATACCAGACAGGACAGGACAGACGTGATCGATACGGTATACAGGTGACGACGGGACAGGCGGAATCGATACTGGAAGCACAGGCGAGATACCGGACAGCACGGGACAGACGTGATCGATACCAAATGCAGGATCCACGAGCAGGATACAGGTGAGGACGGGACAGGTCAAGTCAAGTCATGTTTGTTTGTGACGCCCTTAATCACAAAGAGTCTCAAAGGGCTGCACAGACCACAGATTATTTCAAACCACAGACTATTAAAACACCATAAGTTCCCATCCCCTGATCTAAAACCTACATGAGGTAAAATAAAACACGAATATTCTCAACATAAACTCCTTGTATAACGTGTATCATAAAATGAGGGGGGTGGTAAAAAAAAAGATGTATAATTGATTTTTTTTAATTCAAAAAAATGTTTGCGTCAAGTTCACTGCCTTTCTTCAGTAATGACGCCTATTGGAAATTAGCTAGCGTGCTATGTTAGCCGCTTAATCTTTTAAAGTAGTTTTCTAAAAGCAAACATGGTTTCAGCGTTGGTGAGAAGAGGGACTTCAAGCTACACGGCAAAGAGGAGAAAATGTCACAAAGAATTATTTATTTTACTGTTAAAGTGTGAATAGTTTACCCGTGGGGTCGATACCGGATACTGGATGCACGAGCAAGATACCAGACAGGACGGGACATACGGTATTGATACCAAATACTGGATACACGAGCAGGATACCGAACAGGACTGGACAGAGTCAAAATGCTTGCCTTGCAAGTTTCGTTGACGGACTGACAATGAGTGAATGAAATCACTGAGTTTAAATTCGAAAGAACTGTTGTAGAATAGAAACTTGCATTTGTAGAATAGATTTGCATACATTTAGAAAGAAATGTAGAAAGACTTGCTTACAGTTGGGAGAAATCTCGGGAAGGTCTCGGCGGACGAATTAGTATAAACAATCCTCCTTAAGGGAGGACAAGAGATAACGGCAAAGGGCAAACTGACCCAAATTTAAAAACATTTCCAAGAATTGATGATTACAGAACTCTGTGCATGCCACAGCGGTTACACATGCTGTGTTGAAACTATAAAGACCCATGCATATCTGAGATTCGCTGAGTTTCTTGTTGAAATTGTTGTATCAATAAAAAGAGCTCCCTCTTACCTCACTGATTCCTGCATTCTCTGTGAACGCATATTCAACACAACACGTTATTTTCTCCTTGGGGGCAAACTGTAAAGCAGACAATTATCGTTTGTGCTGAGAATTGGATTATAAAAGTTCCCTTTGGTGAGGGGATGCACATAGAAGCAGTTATAATGTCCCATCTCACCATTTCTTTACCATGATATAGAGGACAAGTCCCGAGGGTTTTGCGGCAGTTTTTCTTGTTTTTGCTCATGTTGACCCTTGTGGCCATCTTATGATATTTAAAACATCTTTTGTGTCACTGTGATCTGCCTGGGCGGTTCACTGTATACATACAAACATATCGTCTTTTTTTACAAATAGCAGCTTAAAGAGCTGAAGCATTTACAATAATTATCTATTTTAGTCCTGCCTTTGACATTGTGGACCTTAATATCTTACTTGAACGGTTTGAAAAATGGATTGGTCTCTCAGGAACCGTCCTATTTTGGTTCAGGTCCTACCTCTCGGATAGGACGCACTGTGTTTAATATGGTGCAATGACATTTGAGCCCTTTAGTGTTACCTGTGGTGTTCCGCAGGGTTCAGTACTTGGCCCCCTTCTTTTCAGCATTTAAATATTAGTTATTGGTCCATCTAAATGCCGTGACTTGTTCAAAGAAACTGCTCTGATCATTGACAAATGTAATATCACCCAGAGTGACTCAGTCAAAACTTTAGGTGTCATATTTGACCCTGATCTGTCCTTTCAAACATGTTGGAATTATATACATATATTTATCCTACAGTTGACATTAATATGTTATAAGTGTTCTCAGCCCTTTTTGTATAGTTTTCAGCCGTAAGCTCTTCTTCCAGGTCATGAGTTGTTTTTTGTTTCTGTCTGTTTCACATCCCAGTGGGTGCACCCTGACCTGTGCATGCCATAACTCAAGTTGTTTTTCACCAAGAACCTTAATATTAGAAGGGAGGTTTCGGGGACTTGTTCAGAGTGAGGAGGAGATTTGTAACAGCCTGGTCTCCGCCGCTCTCATTATAATGATTAATAAAATAACCAATTCTAAATGAAAAAAAATAATAATAATAAAAAAATAAAAAAGGGCTGAGAACACTTATAACATATTAATGTCAACTGTAGGATAAATATGTGTATATAATTCCAACAAAACACACGTAAAGAATATTTCTAGAACAGATTTTTTCCATCTTCGCAACGTTGTTAAATTTCGCCATATGCTGTCTCAGCCAAATGCTGAGATTATAATTCATGCGTTGGTTACCTCACATCTCGATTACTTTAATGCACTACCCTCCGGTCTCACAAAGTCCAAAATCAAGAGCCTTCAGGTGGTACAAAATGCTGCAGCGAGGCTTTTAACTAAGGCAAGAAAGTTTGATCGCATTACTCCCATTTTAGCTAACCTGCATTGGCTCCCTGTTAGCTTAAGATGTGATTTTAAGGTTCGGTTCGTGGTATACAAAATCATACATGGACTTGCTCCGTCATATCTTTCGGATTTAATTTCGCCCTATGTTCCGGTCTGGAGCCTTCGCTCTAAAATTCTGGTCTACTAGTGATCCCAAGAGCCAAGAAGAGATCCACACGTTCAAGAGCATTCTCCATTCGGGCCATGGTGCTGTGGAATGCTCCTCCCCCTGAGATTGGATCTCCAACCTCAGTGGAATTGTTTATATCTAGGCTTGAAACACACTCCTATTCTGTAGCATATGAAACCTATATTTTATGTTTACAACATCTGTGTATTATTTGTTATTGCAACATCCGCTGCACCTTGCTCATCCTGGAAGGGGGATTACCTCATGTGCAATGCCTTCTCAAGGTTTCTTCATTTTCCTCAAGTTGATTTTCTAAGTTTTTCCTTGCCCTCATGTATGTTTTAGATTAGGGGATGGTGTCATAATAGTCTGTGATTTACAATAATCTGTGGTCTGTGCAGCCCTTGGAGACTCTTAGTGATTAAAGGCATCACAAATAAACATGACTTGACTTTATTATTGTCAACAAGACGCTGGTAGTATAAGCGATACAATGCAGAGAGATATCATGGCACGTTATAAAAATCGAAGTTTTATCACTGATGGCAGCTATTGTGGGAGTGTATCAGTACTTTAAAGAGGGTTGGTTATTAAACAATTTTACATCAGTCTTAAAAAATCAAGATGGATTTCCTCCAAAACAGTAGATCAAGTCATCAGATCAATATTTGGGAGCCTGCCACCTGTTTTATGGACAGAGTCATCAGTATTCATGGGATCATTTGGATCATTAAGGTAAGGGTGATTGTAAGGAGGGGAGGTGTTCCATAGTATTTGCAATATATTTTTGTATAACAGATCTTGGAGAGTATAAATGTCACATAAGAAAAAATATAACAACCCATACAACCAACCCTCTAAATTGTCCTTACGGGTCCGAGCGTTCACACAAAGTCAGTGAGCAACGCTTGAAACAACAGTGAGCAACCATAATACCAAGTGTGGCAAGTTAATTCATTATCAAACATATCCAAAACTTGACATCAAGTTACATTTTGCTGAGTTTCCGGCAATGCAAAATTATTTTTCTCTTTTGAATGAATTGACTCATGTATTATTGCAAAGGTTGTACGGCCTACAAATGTTCTTACAATTCTTTCACAAGATTTCCATTTCTATTTCCTGATATATTTTGTCGCATAATATTAACATTTTTGGGGGCTTATTTAGTCGGTTGTAAAATACAGAACTGTACCTAATCACATTTTTAAGTGGAAGTACAATGTCGGCAACAAGATTCACTTGATATAATTAGAAATTATTTGAATGCAACACGAACGTTTTCTTCTTTTTTCCGTGTTTTTTTCTACTTTTTTGTTACTTTTTTCTTTTTGTTCTCTATTTACTTTATTCCTACATTTCTTTCCTTTCTTTTTTTCTGGCTTTTTTTCCAAATGTTTCCTTCTTTTTTCGCTTCCTTTTGTTTCTGTTTTTCTCAGCTTTTCACTACTTTTTCATTTTGGTATTTTTTTCTTTTTGTTCTATTCCCCCCTTCTTTTAAGTCATGTTGTGCATAATTTTACATAATGTTTGGTCATGTTGGGATTGAAGTAGCAAAAACAACCCGAAGAGCTGTTTAGGACCCGAAAGAGCCGGTTCCTTTTAGTGAGCCGAGCCGAAGAAGCCGGTTCTCTACTAACTTTACTCAACTTCGTTCCACTTCGACTCGATTTCAAAATACCGCATTTGTGACACAACGTCGGGGGAACCCGTGTATTTTGACCTTCATGCACTGTAACTTTGACTTAAGTCGCTTCTTAATGAGTAATTTTGAGCCCTCATTTTTGTGCGCTGGCTAGATTTTCTTGTGCGCTGAGAATGTGCGAGCAGTGCGCAATTGCGCACGCGCGCAGTTTAGAGGGAACACTCCCTACAACCCATCTCATGATTTTGGATGCAGCATTCAATTGGTGCATTTTAGCAAAAGCCAAGTCAACGTTCTCCTAGAGCTGCTCCTAGAGCAAAATTTCGGAAACCAGCTCATTTGACCGAGATTAAAGCAGAATGGATAATTTGGTTGTTATTTGTTCTTGCTTTATTTAGTTTTAATAATATAGACTTTAATATTTCATTGCAAAAAATTTCATCCCACTGGCAGAACATATTGCTTATTTTAAGATATTTTGTAACTCTGGTAAATCAGTTTTTTTTTAAAAAAATACTTTATAGGAGCTTTATGGAATTTGAAACTTCGTTACTCTATGCTGCCATCTCCTGGTTTGTGCCATCATTGCAGCCTCAGTCAGCTCATTCAATAAGTGTCTGCAGATATATGTGCCTCTTTGGAATAAACAGGGTTGGGTAGGGTTACTTTAACTGGATTACTTTCAATGACTTTTGGATGACTCCAATACCAAATATGCTAATAAAAGACAAAAAAACTAAATAGGAATACAATGATGACTCACAACACGTGGTAAGCTTTCTCTCCTGGCTTTGATCTCTTTGATCTCCGGCAAAACGAACATAAAATGAGACAGAAACAAAATGAAAATCAATCCAAACAGCTTGCCAACATCATTTTTGCCGTTCCAATTGTTCTGTTACTCCCCAGGCCTGCAGAAAATTTAGTCATTTTATTCATATTTAGTTTATTTTGTCTTTTATTAGCATATTTGGTATTGGAGTAATCCAAAAGTAATTGAAAGTAATCCAGTTAAAGTAACCCTACCCAACCCTGGGAATAAACCAGAATAAACTCTTCTTTTTTTTATCTTTCTTAGGGTTACAGTTGGTGTTTGGGCTCCACTTGAAGTTGGCCTTTTCTTACTTTCACAATTTTCATGCGACACAGGGAAATATAATTGTTTTAAAAACCTGCGTGAATGAGCCTAACGTCACACTGAGCCCCATTGTCATGATTACGATATGCATCACCTGTGCCCGCTCCTTTGGCGCCAACTGCCTCGGATTTTGATTGGCTCCCTGTCCCTATTTAAACCCACACCTATCCGTCCCCTTTTGTCAGTCCGTCTGCGAACCTCAGTTAACACTAGGCAAGCCTTTTTGACCCTGACTCCCACCTGTTTTCTGCTCCCGTCTGTCCCCCAGCTTGACCCGTTTTTTTGAACCTGACCACGTCTACTCTCCTGTCCCGGCTTACGACTCGCTTCCGACCCCGACCACATTTTTGCTCTGTACTGACCCGTTTTCCGTTCCCGACACCGCTATCGCTCACCACGGAAGATCCACTTTCGCGTTCAGAGCGACCTGGTTATCGCATCCAGCAATCACCGGATTTTGGGTGCAACCCTATCCCTTTCTTCTAATAAAACTTGTAAGAAACGCAATGCAAGTGGGTCCTGTCCCCGTTCTGGTCTTGACACCCATTCGTTGAACCTAATATGTTGCGCCCCGAACGTTGTTTTTTTTCTGCCTTTTATCCTAATAGTCGTTCATCTTTTTTCCCATAAAGTCTTTATTACCCTGGAGTGCCATGCCTAATCTTATTACATACAATGTTTTACAACATTGAAATCAATGACACGAAAGACAATTCAATCAACAAAAGCAGATAGATGCAGGGGAAAGCATAAAGGCTCTTTTACCTCCATTGGCCGTTGTTAACACATACTTAATAAAAAAGATATCTAACCATCCACTTTTAAAGGACATGAAACAACACATCCCTGTCAGGAACAGAACGGACACGTGAAAAACCTATATTATTTTCAATGAACAGCGAGTAGCCAATTCTCAACAAACACAACATTGGTCAGAACACTAGTGTCATGATTACTGATGTGACTCAACTGTGCCCGCTCTTTTGGCGCCAACTGCCTCAGGTTCTGATTGGCTCCCGATCAGTATTTGAACCCAGTCCTTTCTGTCCCCTTTTGTCAGTCCGTCTGCGAACCTCAGTAAACACTAGGCAAGCCTTTTTAGACCCTGACCCCCACCTGTCCCGTTTTTCTTCCTTTTTGTCTCCGGCTACAACCCGTTTTGATCCCAATCACGTCTGCTCTCCCGTCCCGGCTTACGACCCCTTTTTGTTCCCGACTACGTCTACTCTCTCGTTCATGCTTTAGACTACTCTCTCGTTCACGCTTTCTCAAGAAACACAACATTGCTCAGAACACTTGTGTCATGATTACTAATGTGACTCAGCTGTGCCCGCTCTTTTGGCGCCAACAAGCCTCGGGTTCTGATTGGCTCCCGATCACTATTTGAACCCAGTCCTTTTTGTCCCCGTTTGTCAGTCCGTCTGTGAGCCTCAGTAAACACTAGGCAAGCCTTTTTAGACCCTGACCCCCACCTGTCCCGTTTTGTTCCTGTTTGTCTCCGGCTACAACGTCTGCTCTCCCGGCTTCCGACCCCTTTTTGTTCCCGAATACGTCTACTCTCTCGTTCATGCTTTCGACTCGTTTCCGACCCCGACCACGTCTTGCTCTCCCAGTCCCGGCTACCGACCAGTTTGCCGCCCCTGACACCGGCATCGCTCGCTACGGAAGATCCACTTCTGTGTTCAGATCACAATCCGAGTACGAGAGAGACTTGCTTCCCGCGCCTAGCGAACACCGGATCTCTTTCAATAAAACTTGTGGTAAACGTCACGCAAGTGGGTCCTGTTTCCGTTCTGGTCCTGACAACTAGACATTAAACAAGTCGGGACCCATAGACCAAACTATTGTAAATTTCTGGCAAATATGTTTGACATCTCTTGATATAGCCACTGTAGCAAAAGGTTGTGGTTAATTGACATGATTAGATGCCCCTTCAAGCACAAAGCTATTGGTAAACATTGTGCCCTCATTGGGCAGCCAAAGAGGTATGGTGATATATCCAGGGTTGGGTAGGGTAACTTTAACTTGATTACTTTCAATTACTTTTGGATTACTCCGATACAAAATATGCTAATAAAAGACAAAAGAAACTAAATATGAATAAAATGATGACTCACAACACGTGGTAAGCTTTCTCTCCTGGCTTTGATCTCTTTGATCTCCGGCAAAACGAACATCAAATGCGACAGAAACAAAATGAAAATAAACCCAAACAGCTTGTCAACATCATTTTTGCCGTTCCATGTGTTCCGTTTCTCCCCAAGCCTGCACAAAATTTGGTCATTTTATTCAGATTTAGTTTCTTTTGTCTTTTATTAGCATATTTGGTATTGAAGTAATCCAAAAGTCATTGAAAGTAATCTAGTTAAAGTAACCCTACCCAACCCTTGATATATCTTGGAGGAGATCAATAAAGAGCTCTCTATTGAGTGGATATTGACTTCCCATTCGTCAAGAGGGAAGAAATACGGTTTAAAAGGCCTAAGGCACATATTTTAGGTCCAGTCCTCTCCAAGGTGGTGTACCATGTATTTGAACCTCTTTCACTTCTCTTCAAGTGCCCGAAACGCAACCCGTCGTCATGAAATTTACCGTATTTTCCGCACTATAAGGCGCACCGGGTTATAGGGCGCACCCCCCAAAAATAGTTTTTGGTCCTATATTTTCCATACATAAGGCGCACCGGATTATAAGGCGCTACAATGGGAACGTGGACAAAACAGTCAGATAGTTCAGTCCAACTTATTACCCCCTTAACATTCCCAAAGCTTGCAAAGAAGCAAATACGTGTCTCAGACATGTACGGAAACACGATGTCACTAATCACTCAAATGCATCGTTCCAAATATCATTCGGAAGGTTAAAGTCTTGGGATTCAAGAAATGCCAAACATTTCTTAGTTTCCATTTTATTTTTTGCTGGCAACTGTGTGGACAGCAAAGTAAGAATTTGATTGTGCAGGGGAAACGGGGTTCTTTACTGTGCAAATGACAATAAACACGTTGAATTGAATTTAGTTTAAAAATAGACTCATCACAGAGACATCAAGATCGTTCTAAAGCAAGATACCGGGAAAATATAAAGCCGCGTAGCTCACCTAAGTTGCAGCCATCACGTTCAATAATGATAGGTAACCATGGTCTTCTTACAACCGTGAGTGTAGTAAATCCAGGAGAGTAAAATATTCACAAATACAGACTAGTAAAAAATGTTTTCTCTATGCCGTAGTGCAACCCAACGTGTGATTCACATTCATCTTTTTCGGCCAATTGCGGGCTTTGTTTCTTCCTTTAGCCTATGCGAGCCTGTAAATGATAAAAAGGATCCGCCCCCTTTACCACCGAATAACATTAGCCAATAGTGGCTGATTCAAATGATGATTGACACATTGGTTAGCCAATGAAACGCCGGTATATAAATCCCAGCATACACCGCGGACGACTTCGCCTTCGGGGGAAAATCGAGTCGGCGGCTGCTTGCCTTAGTTGCAAGACTTTGCGACTTAATATTGATCCATATATAAGGCGCACTGTATTATAAGGCGCATGTTCAGCTTTTGAAAAAAATAAAAGCTTTTAGGTGCGCCTTATAGTGCGGAAAATACGGTACCCTAAACAGAATAGCATTCGACGAATTGTATACGAGGGGTGAACCATTGCTATTGTTGTCTCTCAAGTGACCCTGAAAAGAGCACAAAAGGAAAAGAGATGAACAGATGGCCTAATTCCCTTGCTAAACTAATTACAGTGCGTTACTTTGGCTGTAGAACACAAACGGCGGCATGTCCCTGCACACCTGAGGCTGTTTTCAGCAAAGTGGGCTTCCGCTCTCATCCGAGTTGTTTACGTCACGTATTTGCAATCATGTCACCATTGAAAAAAGCGGCTACCATATAGTTTAACAGCCATTAGGAACGTAGTATTTACTAATGCGCCGAAAGAAAAGGCAAATGAGGGCTGAGTGAGTCGCGAAAAATGTGTGCCCGATATTTAACAGCACCCCGTGTCACGGTTGCCATGGTGTCCAATTGGCCCCGCCCGTGGGGCGCCAGCTGCGGCTCGTTGACAGATTGGCTTTCCGTCTATTTAAGCTCAGTGCCCTCACTCTCCCTTTGTCAGCCCGTCACCGAACATCTGCCCTGCAAGACGTGGATTCTGACTTGGTCCTGTTTCCTGTTGGTATTTCCTGTCCGTTATTGTTCGCGTTATTTTTGTCCTATTTAATATCAGTTTCCAGTTACGGTCTGGTCTATTTTAGTCCTGTTTATTATTCTCTCCAGTTTTCGTTCCCTTCTAGTTTGTCCTGTTTAATTTCAATATCCTGTTTCAATATCAATCCTGTCTGTCTCGTCCTGTCCGGTATCGACCCCATCTGTCCGATATCTGCTCGGGCAATTGGTATCGATCTCGTCAGTCTCTGGCTTCCTGTCTTTTCACGCCAGGCCGCTGCCTAACGTGCATGACTCTCCATTTCCTGTAAAATAAAAGCTTGTGTGAGAAACGTCACGCATTTGGGTCCTTAACCTGTTCCAGTTCTTGACACCACGACTTGTGTCGTTCAGGCACAAAACGTCTTTTTGAGCCAGTTCTTGGAAGTGAACGAAGGGAACCTGCTCCCAACCAATCAACAGCTGGTTGGTTCCCTCCGTAATTTTCTAGGAAATTTGATTTCTAACCGGCATACTGTTTTAGTGGTTCAGAGAGCCATTTTAACTTTGCCTACAACCTGGTAATAACAGAGTAGTAACAAGATAACTTATTTTGCCCGGTATTTGACAGCACCCCGACTTGTGTCGTTCGGGAACAAAATATCTCAGTTTTATTGGAAAAAGCAGGTCGCTCTGAATGCGGAAGTGGATCTTGAGGGAAAACGATGAGCCTGGTTGTTGCACAGTACGCGCATTTCGAGCCATCATTCCAGCACAAAGACTTCATGTACACCATCATCGAGAAACTGTGCCAACGTTCAAGATTTTGGGACAGGAAGCTAATTAATTCTGTTATCACCTACTGTAAATTCCGGACTATAGAGCACGCCTGATTATAAGCCGCACCCACCACATTTTAAGAGGATAACCACTTTTGTACTTACACAAGCCGCACCTGTATATAAGCCGCATGCACCCAAATTAAAACATGTAACACAATCATAAAAATAACCCAAACCTGACTTTGAGTCCCGCGATTGTAACTGAATATATAGTACACAGTCTAAAAATTAGAGGCGGCAACACGAGCGGAAAATGATACCGGTACTTAAGGTTTGATGCAGACCTGCAGAGTCCGGGTCCCGTTGAAAATAATCCAAGGGAAAAAAATGTATATTTCCAAACGTAAGGGTGGGAAAAATATATATCCACTATTGTCCGCTGCATCCACAAACACGTCTCACCTTTACTCCACTTCCCCTCAGCCCCGGTTGTATTCGCCCCTTCTTTTTGATTCGCCCGTGGAAAACATATCAGAATAAGTCTCTAAAATAAAGACATTACAAAAATATACAGTTGCAAATACATATTATACATGGTTACACATATTTACAAAGAAAGACGGTACACCGAGAGAGTTTTCAAAGCTTTGATAATATTATCATGACTTTCATCCCAAACCTTGCCTGTGAAGGGTAGCAAAACGCTACTAGGAACACGCTTGCAGCGCAGTAAACGGGTCTGTTAAAAAAATATACGGTTCTTGTAGAAACCACGGTAAACCATCCTCATCTTTCCCCTTACAACTGACGTCATTAAAGTCGTCTTCCTTCAGTACGGGAAATAGACTTTGTTATATAGACGTCGTCCCACACTCCCTTAATCAAAAACACGCTAGCAACACACTCGCAAAGTTTACGTGCAGTAGCTCTGTTACCTTCTTTATCGGACTGCTCGATTACTTTTAGCTTGAAAGCTGCGTCATGTGCCTTTCTTTTTGCAATTTGCATAATGAGGATATGTCTACGCTAATTTAATTTGTGCACAAGTTGCAGTCTTCCTCTGTGCATATATTCCACCGGTCTAAATCTTACCTTTTGTACTCGAGCGCCGCTGGCAGCTGTTAGAAAAATGACATAAATTGTCCGCATCACTGAATAAGCCGCAGGGTTGAACGTTTGGGAAAAAAAGTAGCGGCTTATAGTCCGGAATTTACGGTATATTAAATGTTTATTGTTGATGCCCCCGCAACATCCATTGCAGCCTGGTCATCCGAGAATGGGGGACTACCCCAAGTGAAGACCCTTCTCAAGGTTTCTTAATTTTCCTCATTGTAGATTTTTTGGGTTTTTCCTTGCCTTCGTGTAGGTTTAAGGTCAAAGAATGTTGTAATGGTGGTCTCTGAAGCCCTTTAAGACTATTTTTGTCATGAACCGGAACAGGACCCAAACGCGTAACGTTCTCACACAAGCCTTTTATTTTACGGGAAATGGGGAGTCATGCACGTTAGGCAGCAGTCTGGCGTGGAATGATAGGAAGCCAAAGGCCGACGAGATCGATACCAATTGCCCGAGTTGATATCGGACGGATGCGGTCAATACCGGACAGGACAGGACAGACAGGATAGACAATGAAACAGGATATCTAAAATAAACAGGATAAACTAGACGGGAATGAAAACTGGAGAGAATAATAAACAGGACAAAAATAGACGGGAACGCAACTAAAAACAGATATTACACAGGACAAAAATAAACGGGAACAATACCGGACAGGGAATGCCAACAGAGAACAAGACAGAGTCAAAACCCACGTCTTGCGAGGCAGAGGTTTGTTGACGGACTGATAAAGGAAAAATGAGAGCACTGAGCTTAAATAGACAGAAAGCCAAACTGTCAATGAGCCGCAGCTGGCGCCACACAGGCGGGGCCAATTGGGTGCCATGACAACCGTGACAACTTTATGAGAAGGGCAATACATATAAACATGACTTGACTGTCTAGGTTTCATACCTGTCAACCTCCACGGCTCCATGCCTGTACAAACTGTCGTATTTTCCCGATCAAAATACAAAATAATCGTACACCATATATTTATATATAGAATAGAATAGAATAGAATATACCTTTATTGTCATTGCTACAAATGGGCTAACATATTGTGACAACGAAATTGGGCATGACACTCCAGTTTTACACATTCATAGTGAGGTATGAGCAAGAAGATAAAGGAACAGAGAAGATAATGTTATAAGACAAGGGGGATAAGGCTATAGTTATAATTTACATGGTATTTACACAAGAAATGTCGGCATGTGGGATGTTACATACAGGGTTGTCGTGATAACGTTGGTATCGTAACGGTTGTGCAATATTGCATTTGGTGCAAAGTCATCATAGTGCAAAAATAGTCAGCATATGCATTGGTGCAAACATAGACATCATAGTGCAGAAACAGGAAATGGTCAGACATTGTGCAATTTGAGCATTAAACGTAGTGCAGTCGGCATGTGCAAGAACAAGACATGAGTAACATTATATTCGTATGAGGTAGTGTTGGCATGAGTTTTCAGTTTTTTTTTTTTTTTTTTTTTTCTGTGCGGTGTCTGTTTGAGCAGTGAACAAGCATAGTGCAGACAGCATGTACGTGAGTACCATACGTGTGAGGTAGTTTTTTGCAACAGTTTTCAGTTTTTTGTGCGGTGTCTGTTTAGGGTGGTAATGGCTGTGGGGAAGAAACTGTCTCTGAGTCTGTTCGTTTTTTATATTTTTCGGAATAATGTATGATGGGAAATCCCCAGGCGGCAGACGCATTAAGCCGCTCGCTTCGTTTGCAACGAAAAAAAACGATACCGAGATAGAGGCTTCCGCGGCGAACTCTTTTGACTTGATTGATTTGCCGTTTCGTGATAGTCGGTGTGTACCCATCATTGACAAATTTGCGTTTTTCCGTACAGATTTCCTTGTACGTCGTACTCGTCTTAAAATGCATAAAAAAACATACTTTGTACGGCAAAACCGTACAGGTTGACAGGTATGAGCTTTTCCCCATTGCGCACTGAACCTCGTTTTAATTCAATGGACAAATGTTTACATATTTAAAGTAGAATGCTGTTTGGCATTCAAATCGTGGACATTTTTTCCACAGTATATACAAAATAGGCGACATGTAGATTTATTTTGCATGAAATTGTCCTTTTTTTGTAGTCGAATCACTGTAAAGCATTCACAAGTATTCACATGGTTGGTAAATTAAGCTGTTCTCAAAGTTTCTTCATTTTCCTCATGTTGAGGTTTTTGAGTTTTTCCTTGCCCTCATGTTGGTTCCAGATCAGGTGATGGTGTAATAATAGTCTGAAAAAATAGTTTGTGTAATAACCTGGGAAGCCCTTTGAGACTCTTTTTGATTAAGGGCTATACAAATAAAAATGACTTGACAGACTTGACTTTGGGAGTTTATTTCAATAATACAGTAAATATATTTGTATCTGGGTAGCACGGCGGCGAAGTGGTTAGCGCGTGTGTGGCACATTTCTAAGATCTTGGGAACCTCCTGTGTGGGTTCAAATCCAGCTACCGGACTTCCTGTGCGGAGTTTGTATGTTCTCCCCGTGCTTGCGTGGGTTTCCCCCGGGCACTCCGGTTTCCTCCCACATTCCAAAAACATGCATTTCAGGTGGATTGGCCAGTCCAAATTGTCCCTCGGTGTCTGTCCCTGTGTGCCCTGCAATTGGCTGGCAACCAGTTCAGGGTGTCCCCTGCCCACTGCCCGATGATTGCTGGGATGGGCTCCAGCACCCCCGCGACCCTACTGAGGATAAGCGGTGCAGCCAATGAGATGAGATGAGATATTTGTATCCTTGTGGCTGGAGAACCTATACATTTTGCTCAGATGAGGTGTCGAAGTGAATTACAAGCAGAAAAACCTGCGTCCAGTGCTTCAAATGTACGTTTATCGTTGACAGCCATCTAGCGACTGACTGCTTCTACTGTTACTCATTCGCTTTCCATGATCGACCCACATTTTGTAAGCCGTTTGCATGGAGTAATTGTATTCATTGAAAGAATGGATTGCATAGTCTTTAGACAACAAATACCAGACCTTAATTAAAAAAACATTTGAACTGTGCAGATGACAATGCAGACATGTGGTCATAAATGAATAATATATTAAAGAAAGAACATTCTTTTATAGTTATTTTATGTCAGGCTAAAAAAAAAAAGTGAACTCCTGTGCAATAGATGGCGGTACACACATTTTAGCGGTACTGCGCTGTTTAAAAAGGTACAGAAGAAGAAGGTTTGGTAGGCGGATATGACGTATAGGCACGTAGAGTGAGCGGGTCGGCGCAAAATTCAAATGTTTTGACCGCAAGTGTTTGTCTTTAGCGGATTTTTAAAAAATAACTTTAAAAAAAGAAACTTTTCTGGATTTCCATATCTAGCGTATTTTGAACAAGAAAATCAGAATTAATGGTAAGTTTTCCATACAAAAAAAGCACGTTAAATCATCAGTAGCATTTGAGCTGTGTATGTTTACAATGCTAATGGTGAGCATTGTTATGCTAACACTTTTTACACATCTAGCAACTTTTACTCTTTCCGAAGTCGAGATATTTTAAAATAACACGTACTTTTTGTTTTTTCCATCCTGCTGCTTTAAAGTAATACATTATACCTCCTTAGTAATATATCCCGGCCAAAGGACTTGCGGTGCACTAGGTGGATAATACGACGTAACTCAGCTGTTTTATGTGATGATCGCCGTTGTTTTGCCATAAATCCAAAATAATATTCAAGTTTTTAATCTATATGCTCCTATGTTAAGGTTAACTAGATGACGATTTCAACTGTGGTAACCAGAGCATTGACAGTCCAGTAATGGTTTTCAAATTCTTGACATGCTCCATCACAATTATTTCACTACTAGTCAAGTTATGTGTATTTGTATAGCCCTTAATCACAAAGAGTCTCAAAGGGCTGCACGGATCAAAGACTATTGCAAACTATTATTACAGACTATTATGACACCATCCGCTGATATTGTCAACATAAAATATAGGTTATTCATACGCCATAGAATAGAAGTGTGGTTTAAGCTTAGATTTAAACATTTCCACTGAGGTTGAAGATCGAATTTCAGGGGGAAGAGAATTCCAGAGTGTAAGTCCATGAATGATTTTGTATACTTTCAACAGAACCTTGAAATCACATCTTAGGCTAACAGGGAGCCAATGCAGGCTAGCTAAAATCGGGGTAATGTGATCTAACTTTCTTGTCTTATTTAAAACGCTTGCTGCAGCATTTTTTTTACTAGCTAAAGGCTCTTGCTTTTGGATTTCGGGAGACCGGAGAGTACTGCATTACAGTAATCGAGGCGGGAGGTAACAAACGCATGAATTCTAATCCACGCATTCGACTGAGACAGCATAGACAACCAGTAACAAAACTCATGTTCTCCAACTCCGGATTAACTACAAGTAATTTACTTTTTATTGTATTTAATAAGACACGTTCCTACTCTCATTCGAGGTAGAATTACTTTTGATGAGGAAGAAAACAATCTTTATAGAATTAATGAAATGAAATGATCTGCATTTACAAGTCAATGACTTCCCAAAGCGCTTTACAATGTGCTCCACATTTCCCAATAGCGGCCTTGCAGCCATGTAAGGTGCTAACCTGCTTATCGGGGGTATTAGGGGTTCAGTGTCTTACCCAAGGACACTTCAACATGTAACACGGACGAGACGGGATTCGAACTGGGATCCCTTGATCCCAAGACGAGCGCTCTACCTCCTGAGCTACTGGCTGGCAACCAGTTCAGGGTGTCCCCTGCCCACTGCCCGAAGATTGCTGGGATGGCTCCAACACCCCCTTGACCCTACTGAGGATAAGCGGTGCTGATAATGGATGGATGGACAACAACCATGCATGGCACAACTACTTCTGAGTTTAAAAACGTGAATTCATATGAGTCCATATCAATTGCATTTAAGTTTATGCAAACAGCCACGAGCTATGGCTTTTCTTTTAGTATAGCCAAATAATACACAGAAGAAAAAGTGCAGTTTAGCCTATACTCAATTAAGTTTGATTTGAAGATATTAAGTTAGTGATCCGTACATTTACATTTGGTATGTTTTATAGAAATAATGCTTGGCCTCCTTAGAAAAGATAACCATAATGTAATCATTCGTGCTGGGAACCTTTTATGGTTACTAGTGTTTTTTATCGATTGCTTTGTTGAGGTCCCACACAATCCTGTTTTGTTCCTTGCCAATCAATCCTTCTAATTTGCTCTATTGTCTGTAGCCAAGATGAGTGCAGCTACCACACCTGTCCCCCGTGTACATCAAGGATGGACATTGTCTACTATGAGGAACAAGGGCATGTCGCCAGCTGCCTGTAGCACACCGTTATTTGCGGCGTTTCCTGGCAATGATGATGAAAAGGAGCGACGTCAGCGAAGGAGATCAAGAGTCATTGATCTTCAAGCTGCAGCGGATACTTCTTTTACTGATTCTGCACCTCATAGGTATTTGTCATTTCTATGAGAAAATTAATATTTTCCCCCTGAGATTCGATCTGCAACCTCAATGGAAATGTTTAAATCTAAGCTTAAAACACACTTCTGTTCTATAGCATATGAATAACATATTTTATGTTGACAATAGTTTTTTCCTTGCCCTCATGTAGGTTTTAGATGAGGGGCTGGTGTCATAACAGTCTAGTTTGCAATAATCTGTGGTCTGTGCAGCCCTTTGAGACTCTTTGTGATTAAGGGCTATACAAATAAACATGTCTTAACTTGATTGGAGTGTAAGGACTTTGCATGTCTTACAAAAAGCAAATACATTGAGATAATTAAATGATCTAAATAATGCCAAATGTATATTGCTTTTTTTAAGTCACTCAAAGACTCTTCACTGCAATTAATGATGTATAATACTGTAGCTCCTTTTTTGTATTGAAAATATTTAGCTTGAAAAAACATGACTTACTTTACTTTATAATACAATAATGTAATGGTCAGGAAATCCCATTATACTGCATATTTTAATATTATTGTGGAGATTACCACTTGTTTGGCCCTCTGGTTTCTTATTTTCCTCAAGCTTTTTAGTTTTTCCCTGCCGCATGCCAGTTTCAGTTCAGGGGATAATGTAATGGTGGCCTGTGCAGTCTTTAGGGGCTTTTGTGATTAAGGGCTGTACAAATAAATGTAACTTGACTTGAATGTGACTTGGGTCAAAATAAAAAGTCTGTTAGGGAGTCCCACCCAAATTAACTCTTTTTTTTAAACCCAAAAATTATTATTTTCTTTTTTTTTACAAATGTTACTTGATGTTTCGACTGTGCTCTAAATAAATGGATCTAACATTTTGTCCAGTCCTGCAGGTACTCCGGCGGCTGTACCAAAATTGTCCAATGCTCAAATCTCAGAACATTACTCCACCTGCATCAAACTCTCAACCGAGAATGTAAGCACTATGGACACCTTTAAGAGAAATAAATTAATGAATATACCTGTCATCATTTCTAACACCCTTCTCTTTTTGATAGAAAATTACAACTAAAAATGCCTTTGGTCTTCATCTTATTGATTACATGGCTGATATTCTTAAACAGAAAGATTCTGAGCTCACAAACTTCAAGGTACAGTATGCTAGAGGTTTAGCAGCTTCTTATTGTCGATGTGTTCTAAGGCTTGCTTGGACTTGAAATTGTGCAATGGTGTCTTACTGTATCTAGGAGAAATACCACCTTTAATTTTTTTTTAAACATTTAATACATTTGCCCCATAACTTCTAAAATGTAAAATATCCAAAATTTTTAAATTACGTTTTTTCTCCTTCAGAATTTGCCTGATTACTTGAACAAGAACCTGATATACACATCTTAAATTCATGACGGGTGAAATGCTGACATAGACTGAATCTTCATTAACTGAACCACAAAGTAGCGAGAGAATGCTTTATTTATAAACACTAAAGTTCATATCACTTGCTTTTACCTGCTGTATTACCTTGGTTCATTTATCAAAGTATTGATGTTCCTAAACACAATTTATACAGTTCAGTAAAAAATGTGCTTGTTTTTTTATGTATATATATATATATATATATATATATATATATATATATATATATAACACTTCCAGGTGGCAGCTGGGACTCTGGATGCCAGTACCAAGATTTACGCTGTCCGAGTTGATGCAGTTCATGCGGATGCCTACCGAGTACTCGGTGGCCTTGGGGCTGAAACGAAACCAGGAGAAGGTCAGAGCCTCATTTCTATCATTGCATGCACTAAGGATTTTAACAAGAAACTGCTACAATTAATGAAATTTGATTTTCCTGTCCATTTTTTCCTCATATTTTAAAATGTAAATCTGACATTTAACTGATTTATGTATGCAACTATGAACTAGAAGAGGAAGCGCCAGTTGAAAATGCTGAGGTAGCTAGCAAGCTGCCAAAGAAGAAGAGACCCCCAAAGAAGACCGTGGAACAGAACCTGAGCAGTATAAATTGTACTGAATCTGAGAGGAAATGCGAGGTACCGTTTTGGTTTTTCTTTCCGACTACCCAGCCGGTACTGTAGATTCGAACTAATGACAACAAATCATTGAATTGTCTCGTTTTGTAAATTTACTTTTAAGATTTAGTTCATCATCAACATATTTATGGTTCGTTAAGGCTTGGCTGTTTTTCTCTTCCAGGTTGACCCAATGTTCCATCGCATGGCATCATCGTTTGATGAGAGTAGCACAGCTGGGGTCTTTCTACCTGTACTCTTCAGTGAAAATAGTCGCTGCGAGCTGCTCTTTCCATCCCGCATGACCCTTCTGCAGTCTGCACCCTCCTACTCACCTCCACCTGCAACAGCGGTTCCTGCATCCCCTTTCACGGGTAGGGAAAACATAACTAGTTCCGCTTCTGCTGTTATTGTGCTGTTTTAAACTATGTTTTAAGTCTTAAATCATGTGTCTATGATGTAATTCTGAAAGCTGGACTCCAGCGGTCTCAGGAGAAAAGCAGTATCTGCCCTTCGCTGCAGGACTTCTCGTTCACAAGTTGGAACCCAGAACAGGTCAGCAAAACGTTTGGTTAGGATAGGCAGTAGCTAGCAGGTTTTTGTAATTTGCAGAGTTAGCTTCCAAATCCACTGCTGACTACAGCCTCTAATGTTGTCGATGCCAGTTAGAATACCGGTAAGGACCCTTCAAATTATTTGGGGAATAATTTACCCTGAAACCCAACAAATATGCATAATAAGTTTAGGTGGATAGCATTACTATGCTTCTTACCAAACCATTCCTGATTAAAATTTAACTTTGCTCAATTAACCACAGTAGAGTAAACTGCACAATTTGGACGCAGTATAACATTACCTTGTTATCGGGTGTGCTGTTTTGGAATAATCTGACATGACGACGTGGGTGGTTAGGGCCCAGTCCCACGGTGCTGAAGTCCAGGGTTCGATTCCAGCTACAGCAGCCTCCTCGAGCAGGGTTTACATGTTCTCTCCATTTCGGCGTGGGTTTCCTCCCATATCTAAAAAAACATGAATGGCAGGTTAATTGGCCGATCCAAATTGTCCCCAATTGTGATTGAGCGAGTGGGTGTATGTCTCTGTGTGCCCTGCGACTGGCTGGCAACCAGTTCAGCGTGTCCCCTGCCCAGCACTCCCCGTGACTAAATTGCTATTATGGTTAAATTCCTTGTATAAATATTTATACATTTTAATATTTTTCCTCGAAATTCTATAAGATTGGCAACACACAATCAGGTAAACTTATTAATCACAAATCAACCTGCAAACTGGATTCAATCATGGATTCAATCAAAAGGGGCCTTCATTTTTTTTTTTTTCAGACAATGAACCAACTTTTGGAGAAAATGAAGCAGGGTGAACACGTTTTTGACGTAAATGCTGAACCTGAACCTGAACCCGAAGAAGAAGAGGATTATCCTGAATTTGATGCAGACTGTGAGGAAGGGCTTGATGACGGCGAGAAAATGCCAGAGGAACACAAAGAGGGTTGTGAGGCATCTGGCTCTGGGCGAGGACGGTGAGAGAAGCCACCATATATTTTGTCTTATGCAATGTAAAAACAATGTTGTACTGCAAGAAGATACTTTCACTGTATTGTTTTATATGAAAAACTATTCTCTTTCTTCTTCGGTGGTGTTCAAGAGATGTTATCCCAATTGGAAAGGGGGATATCGCTACTATGTGTCTACAGCTATCTTCTCAGCCCCGGGAATATTCCTATTTTAGCCCAAAGACTATGGCCACGTGGGCTGGACCAGGTTACTGGCAGTTCAAGCCAAAACACAAGTGTAAGTGATTTTAGTTTTTCGTCGTTTACGGTACACATTAATTACTTTCATTTCTCTCCACTTAGTGGACCATTTGCCTGACAAGGATGCGCGGAAAAAGAAGACCAAAAAGACCTTTGAAATAGACTTTAACGCCGAGGTCAACTTTGACACTTTTTTCCGGACTACTAGAGTAAGTGTTTTCTTCAGGTTTACACAATATCTCCTAGACCAGTATTTCTCAACCAGAACTTGTGTGTGCAGCAGGAAACCTCCCATTTTTATTTAGTTATACACAATATTTGTAATCATACACACGTTGTGATGTATATTTGCAGTCTTCAAGTGATCTGCAGATTAACTAGAATATTCCTGCGCATTAGTAGGTGACAGCAAATCACAGGTAAATGATTTTTGTTCAATTTAGTGTTGAGATAATGTTTGAGCTTACAACACAAACTACTGGGAAATATTTCTTTTTCCTAACATTTTTGTTTTTTAATTGAAAGATTTAGCAAAATACAGTGTTTCCCATAGATTGTTGTGAGACCCTGGAGGGATTTGGGGGCGTGTCCAGGGGCGTCTCACCCGTGTTAGTCTATACCAGGGGGCAGCAACCTTTTCGGTGTGGAGTGCCACTTTTAAATGTCCTTGTAAATCAGTGTGCCACACCAAGATTAATGACTCGCACAACAATTTTTTTATATCCAACAGAGCTGTCATTGTACACCAGTCCGAATATACAACATTGATATACATTGAAATTGTATTACTGACCAATTTATCTTCCACTATTCTTGTTCAACAACAAACTAAAAAATTAATGTGAGCAACATGTGGAAAGGCCTGTAGACATCCATGACTTCAACTATTCTTCATCAACAATGAACTACAATCAAAATCAAGTGATATGCACAGCTACCATACCATTCATCAATAAAATCTTATTTGAGAAACTATCAAAACTTGAAACACACACACCATTAATATATTTGCCATCAGTAAATGATTTTCCGTGCTTTTCCATGCAGTGAGCAATGTGATGGCTTGCTTCAGTGGTGGGGTTTGTAGCGCTGACAAATGTTTTCAGGGTCTGTGTTTGTTTGCCGTACCTGGACACAACGCGTTTTAATGTCTCTGCCTTTCCAGACTTATCTTTGAATGCATGTTCATGTTTCGTCTCGTAATGACGCTTAACACTTGACGTGTGAGGTACAACGCTCTCAAGGCATAATGCACAAACAGCACGGTCATTTTTTGCACACAGCCTCAGTCATCTGTCCACGCTGGCTGAAAAGAACGAGATTTTTTCGCCGTAGGGGCTGTTGTGATTCGTTCATTTATCGCGCGCCTGTGTTTCTGTGGGTGGGTTAAAACAGATCTTTCCTCCTCTGCAAGCCTCTAAATAACAAAGCGCGCAACGGAAAATGTCTGAATTTCACCAAAAAATGCGCATGAAAAAAATTTATTGTTATGCCGTGCGCTCGCGTGCCGTTGTTTAACCCCTTGCGTGCCACTGCTGGCACGCGTGCCATAGGTTGCCGACCCTTGGTCTATACTATTTTAAAAAAACTTAAACACGAGAACTTTTAACTATTTACAATTTAATTTCTTACCAATGCTGACTAAAACAGAACCCCAGAAAAACATTTTAAAAAAATAAAACAAAAATATCTTAAGTCTCTACTAAAAATCGGCATTTAGGAACACAAAGCTAAGCATGGAGCGACTGATTCAAATATTTTGGTCAGTGGTAGCCAATGCACAATGTTTTGGAGACATTAATACAATTAACATGAGTTGAAATAAGGATCATTTTCCTGTTTTGACTCAATTTTATTCCCTTTTTGTCTTCTTGTGTTGCAATCATGTTCCTGTGCATAATGTGCCAGCTGCAGGGGCTAAAAATACAAAATTTTAGTTACCAACATTCCAGCTTGAACCTCCAACTTCATACTGTCAACTTTGACGAAATTATAAACCGTCTCGACAGAACAAGTGTTAAAAATATAGAACTGGAGCGGAGAATAAAAAAGTTAAATATTTTTTAAATTGTTCCGATTATTGTAAAATGCAAACCTGATTGATACATATCCTCAATTTCATTGGAGCTACATTAAGTGTGAAGTAAATTTGGCATCATGTCACCATTGTAGGCTGCCACCACCATCAGCAAGTCCGCTCTCAGTTCCATCAACAAGAAGACAACTCTGCCTGCGGACTTCCAGTTTCCCCCAGAAACTCTCTCCAAACTCAGCCTTAAACCCTCCGTGTCGGTGAGGCCTTTTGGTCAAGATATATACATATATTTTCTTCATTTGCTAAAAACAAATAAAACAAGTACTTAGTGTTTATAGGTGGAATTTCTTTATCTTTATAGCTGTGTGCTAATTACCTCTGACTCTGGTCTATTACCTGTGTATATTACCCTTCTTATATCACCAGATTTATTTTATGGATTTTAATAAAATAAAAAATTGTTATGTATTTACTGCATTTTTGTTGGAATTTAAAATTCTTAAGTACTTAAAAATAATACTACCTGTTTTACTTTGCTTCAGCTATGTCAAGAAGCTCAGAAGAGACTGACCGGAGACCTAGGAGAGGGCATTGGTGACTACAACTACAACAATCCTAATGATACAATGAACTTTTGCCCAGGCCTTCAGGTAAGAAGTCCTATTTGAGTTTGAATCCGACCTGAAATTGTTTAAATTAGCTCTGCAATGCTAAGCATAAACGAAGCGGCCCATATTTTTCATGCACATTTTGTGCTGTAGTACTTATCATATCTGCCTTTCTATTTTACTTTCTGCAGAAAACGTGACATACCATTTTATTTTGTAAATTGGTCGCTGTGGTTTTAACAGTATCTCGTTCTTCAAATTCATTGTCTGCTTAAGTGTTCTTTTTAACATTTAGCTTGGTTCTTTTTATGTCCTACTTGTGTGTAGTTACCATATTTATTCATGTTCAACACACTTTTTTTACCTCAAAAGAACAGAAAGTATGGGGTGTGTTATACACAAGGTTATATGTAATATATTACCGTATTTGTGCAATGATTAATCCCTCAACAATTATCTGCCCACAATCACAAACAATGGATTTAACAGAAATCGAACCCCGGTTGCAGTTAGAACACAGAATCCTATCCAATAGACCACCCGTGAGAAAGATGACATTTAAATAAATATTACATTGTATTTCATTATCCTACTTTTTTAATTCACTGTACCAGAAACGAATGTTAAAAAAGGAGATGACCTGATTAATATAAATGAACGCAAAAAAGCATGACGAGGGAAAGAACTCTTTGGTGGGTGTATCTGATGATAAATCCGACCTTGAGGGACATTAAATAGATACATTGTAAATGTTATGTTGGTATTGTGTTATTACTTTACATTGTCAATAAACGATTCTAATCATGCCCGTATGTATTCAACGTTTGACACTTACAATCATTAGTTTGAGCTAAGAAAAAGTAAAACTAGACTTTATTTGTGTTGGTGGTAAAAAAATTAGGGGTGCGCTTTATATACGGGTAAGCTTTGTACTTAAGTATACAGTACCTTTCTTGAATATGTAAGGAAGATAGCTAATGCTTCTATAAATGAGCGGGAAAAACCCATTATCCAAAAGTACATAAAACATGGCGTACTCCACTCTTCAGTGTTGAATAAATAGTCAAATAAATTCATTTACGGATTGCTTTCGGATAAGCTGCAGCTCACAGCCATCGACTTTTAAAATTACTTCTAATAACTGCTTCCTTTGTCGCATTACTTAAAAGCAGAGGCTTCCACAACATGGCGAGAAATCCATTTGTTGTATGAGGCTTATAAACCAGAAATTGCTTGTATTATGATATTCCATGGGTTTTCAATAACTTACAATCAGGGTTTGTACGGGTGCTTGAAATCCCTGGAATGCTTGAGTTTTAATGGGGTTTTCAAGGATTTAAAAGTGCATGAATTTTGAAGTGAAGTGTTTCTTAACAAGCTTGCTCTGAAATGACGTCGACACTGCATTATTGTGGCTTCGTTTTTCCGTTGTATTTCCTCTACCCTCGTGATTAACTGCAACTGGCATTAGTTTGTATGGCATTGTCCTATGGGTCGCGAGGTGCAAGCATTTTATATCAATTATGGATATTTATTATGGGCCATGCAAAAAATTATGGTAGTGTTTCCTAGTTGTAAATTGTAACGAGAAGAACTTTATTCATTTCATTTTTACCCAACACTTATATGGGGAGAAATTTGTCTCAAAAACATATATTTGGGATTTAATCAAGATCTAAAAATCAGGTCTTGATGAATGGACAAACACGATTAAAATTTGCATACGTAAATCACATAAATACTTGTGGCTCTGCAAAATACATGATAATCCCCATTTTTTTTGTTTTTTAATTTCAGTGTGTAATATTTGACCACTAGATGGCACAGTTTTGTCTAATGCGAATTAAAACTAATGCTACAGAGCACATTGTAGAAGCAAGACAAACATGGCAGCGCCCTTAGGTAGGGATTCCTCTATGTCAAAGAAATACATTTCTTCACCTATAATTTAGAAGAAGAAAAATTAACATTGGTATGATAGTTCAGGTATTTTTGCCTAGTCAAATCAATGTTTTATTTTTTGCCGAATGAAAGTTTCTGTACCACTAGGGGGCACTAAATATTACACATTGTCCCTTTAATGACACTGGATAAATTGGAAAATTGGCTTTGAAAGTTCTTAAAAATGCTTGAATTTGTTCATGAGAAAGGTGTCAAAACCCTGAACAATGACTAGTGATCTTAGTTTTTATTTTCCATTTTAGAACTGTCGTGTCAAAGTTTGACTTCTTTGAATACATGAACCTGAGCGTTTCCCAATCATCCACTTCAGGCTGCTGACAGTGACGATGACGTGGAAGGGTTTCCCGACTCTGACCAAATACAATCTTCAGGCGAGGCTTTTCCACCGCTCTCACAAGACGACGTCTCCACCTACGGCGATGAAGATCTTGTACCTGAACCACACCGGGTATGTTCTTAAGCAATAACCTGTAGCACCATTTATACAAGGCATACAACCATACGTACATCAATAAACAAAGGTTGATGACATTCTAAAGCAAAGCAGGAAAATAAATCCAAATATTATTAAGGAAGAAGTTGCAAATATTGACAATGTTACAACTTAATAAGGGCAGCACGGCGGCGCAGTGTTTAGCGCGTGTGCGGCACAATTCTGAGGTCGTGGGAACCTCCTGCGTGGGTTCAAATCCAGCTCCCGGCCTTACTGTGCGAAGTTTGTATGTTCTCCCAGTGCTTGCGTGGGTTTCCTCCGGGCACTCCGGTTTCCTCCCACATTCCAAAGACATGCATTTCAGGTGAATCAGCCGGTCCAAATTGTCCCTAGGTGTGACTGAGCGAGTGAGTTGTCTGTCCCCGTGTGCCCTGCGACTGGCTGGCAACCAGTTGAGGGTGTCCCCTGCCCACTACCTGATGATGATTGCTGGGATGGGCTCCAGCACCCCCGCGACCCTACTGAGGATGAGGGGTACAGCTAATGAGATAATAATAATAATTTCCTTGTATTGTCATTCTGTGTAACAATGTACACAGAACGAAATGTCGATTGCACCTGACCCGTTGTAGCGAGCCGATGCAGCCGCAGCCAACAGAGGGCGCCGCCGACCACTTTTTAAGTCTTAGGAATGACTCGGCCGGGGCGCGAACCCGAACCTCCCAGTCTCAAAGCGGGCGCCTTACCATCTAGGCTACTGAGATGACATGACAACTTAATAACTCTTAAACTTTGATTATAGAGAAAATCCTTAAGTCTCAATTTTACAAAGTCAAGTCAAGTCATTTTTATTTGTATAGCCCTTAATCACAAAGAGTCTCAAAGGGCGTCACAGGTTATTACACAAACTATTTTTTCAGACTATTATTACACCATCCACTGATCTGGAACCAACATCAGGGCAAGGAAAAACTCAAAAACCTGAACATGAGGAAAATGAAGAAACCTTGAGAAGGGACCGCACATGTGGCATCCCCCTTTCAGGATTACCAGACAGCAAAAGATGTTGCAAAAATAATACAGAGATATTGTCCACGAAAAGTATAGGTTATTCATATGCTATAGAGTAGAAGTGTGTTTTAAGCTTAGATTTAAACATTTCCACTGAGGTTGCAGATCGGATCTCAGGGGGAAGAGCATTCCACAGCACCGGTGCCAGGATGGAGAACGCTCTCGAACCAGCGGAACACTTCTTTGCTCTTGGGATCACCAGGAGACCGGCGCTCTCAGAACGAAGGCTTCGTACCGGAACATAGGGGGAAATCAGATCTGAAAGATATGAGGGAGCAAGTCCATGTATGATTTTTTATAACACTAAGAGAACCTTGAAATCACATCTTAGGCTAACAGGGAGCCAATGCAGGTTAGCCAAAATCGGCGTGATGTGATCGGACTTTTTTGTCGTCCAGAATCAAGAGTCTTCAGCTGGTACAAAATGCTGCAGCGAGGCTTTTAACTCAAAAAAACATTTAGAAACATGTTTGAAAGTTTAAAAAGAGAAGAGACAATTTTATAAAACCTTGATTGAAAACCCATTTACACACAGAGGTGACCTCACTTTTGTTGGTAGTTTTTTCCATTTGTGTGCCTTTTTCGGGTAAATGCAAATGCACCATGTTTACGGGAATTTTTGGGGTCTGATAATTAGCCAAAGTTTACAGAGTAAGAACCCTGATGTGCACAAATAAGCCAATACACAACATCATTAAATGGGTCCAACTGTCAATAGTTTTTTTCTATTCATAATAGTGGTAGTAAAAGCACACGCTGTTGATACTTAAGTTTACGTCTTTATGAAGGTTAACAAGCTGGAGATCAACTATGCTAAGACGGCCAAGAAAATGGACATGAAGCGACTCAAGAACAGCATGTGGACTCTTTTAACGCAAAGCCCAGAAAAAGACACAAAGGTGAATTATTCTGATAAATTTGCCCAACATTCACTTTTTTTACAAAGCCTTTTTCTTTTCACTGACTTGACCTTGTTTTAAAAATATTCTTTTTACCTGTCATGGTTTTCAATGAGTCACTGATGTTTCTTACTGGTTATATTTTAATGGTTTACAATTTAGGAAGCGGAGGTTACTGAGGACCCTGAGGTTTGCGGCGACAAGGCGTTCAGCCAGACCACAAAAGAATTGCTTCAAAGGTAACCGACTTTTACCGACTTAGTTTCAAAATATTTACTAATTCTATCAGTGATGTCATTGTGGACATAAGGTCACATTTTTTGTTTATTGCCTGAGAAAATGAGAGCGCTAATATCAATGACAGAGACATGAAAATAAACACAACAATCTATCTAAATGTAACTTCAAATAAACGTGATACATTACTAATATTGTCATGATCTAGGCTACCCAACACCATGGCCCAGAACCTGTCAGTACCTTTGGCATTTGTTGCTTTGCTACATCTTGCAAATGAAAAGGTGAGCATTTTTATATCAAACCTTGAACTTTTGATCGCATGACCAAAACACCATTATTGTACAGTGTATCCATGTTTGTACTGCGGACGTGCTGTATGTATCAGGAGTATTTAATGTAAAGACTAAGTGTACTTCAGAGTTTTATCATAAAATTGTTCACCCCAGATTATTTCAATGATAAAGTAAGGATTCAAATCTCATGGCAGTGTCTGAAATGCATGACAAAAAGTTACAGGACACCAAGACAGACAACTCTGAAAAGTTACCTGCCCAGCCATAAAGTTCCCTGCCCTATTTTTCACAACTTGAAACACAATAAGACGACTAATCGTAAAAAGTCCATTGTTGCAAAGTCTTTAGAATCTATAACAGAACAATAGAATAGAATATACCTTTATTGTCATTGTTATAACATGGGATATATTGTGACAACGAAATTGGACGTGGCACTCCAGTTCCACATTGTACAGTGAGGATATAAGGAAAACAAAGAGATAAAGGGACAAAGAAGATGTTTGTACTGTCCTTGTTGTATAGGCTTTGTTTTCCTCCGGGGGGGAGTGAGGGACAGACAGAGATGGGTGGATCCAACTAGATGTTTGATCTTACTGTACACACGGTCCAGTGTTTTTTCCCTAATTGCTCAGTCCACGTATTGAATGGATTTGGGAAGTACAGTCCATAAACATGCCTGATTAAAGTCGCCAGCGACAATAAAAGCTCCGTTAGGGTGTGCAAGCTGCTGTTTATTGATAGCAGCGGGCAGAAGATTTAGCGCTATGCTAACGTTAGCATCCGGTGGAACGTAAACAGCAAGCACAATGACCACAGTTAGCTCTCTCACTTTAAAATTAAGTTTATTATAAATCTACTCATAACATTCATTGCAAGTATTTCAGACACTGCTCATGGTTCAATCCCTCGCTGATTTTTGTTGGCTTTCATCAAATAATTCTCAAAACTGCCCATTATTTTTTTCTCCTTTGACAGAATTTGGAGCTGGTGAAAGTTGATGACATGTCAGACATCATCATCAGGCAAGGCCACTGAGGAGAACTGTCTTTACATGTCAACGTTTTTATTTGGTGTTATTTTCTTTGGACAACGTTGTTTGGTTGGCTTTGATAGCTTCAGAAAAATGTGAGTTACTCGCATTTGATGGCACGTTAAATGTGTGTTATTCCCCAAAAAAGTAGATCTTAAAGACCATATACTGTAACCACCAACCTGCTACAATCAATTTGTGGAAGCTAAAAACACTCACTTACTAGAATTGCCTAAATTGTCATCTCCCGTGTCATCCACTGAAGTCGGCTAACTGCAACCTTGTCGAGAATTCAAAAAATAATAAAATCACTTTTTTACTCGCTTTTGTTAAATGTGGGTTTAATTGTGGACCTGTGGCCACAGTTTCACATCCAACCGTTTCCTGTACTGTTTACCCTATGGTGTGTCAAGGTGAAGGTAAGGGTTGATGCACAACACACGTTTTAATTCATTGCATTGCCTTCCTTTATTTATTTTGTTAAGATATTTCATGTGTCCAAACAAGGTGTCCTAGAACCATTTTTTTCTGTTGATTCCTAATCTTTTTAAATAACAGTACTCTGGTAAAGGTTTTGGTTACTATGTCATGGTGGTGACTGCGCCATAGATTTGTGTGTCTGTAAAATAGAAGTGACTCTATGAGCTGCCTTGACTGTCATGAACATAGCCTACTTTAGCAAACCTGAGATGTGCAATCATGTGGCTTTAAATTCAATTTGAAAATATATATACCGGTAATGGGCAGCACGGCGACGCAGTGGTTAGCGCGTGTGCTGCACAGTTCTGAGGTCATGGGATTGAAGCTCCTGTGTGGAGTTTGCATGTTCTCCCCGTGCTTGCGTGGGTTTCCTCCGGGCACTCCGGTTTCCTCCCACATCTAAAAACATGCATATTAGGTTAATTGGCTGGTCCAAATTGTCCCTAGGTGTGAATGAGTGCTCGTCTTGGGATCAAGGGATCCCAGTTCGAATCATGTCGAAGTGTCCTTGGGTAAGACACTGAACCCCTAATACCCCCAATAAGCAGGTTAGCGCCTTACATGGCTGCAAGGCCGCTATTGGGAAATGTGGAGCACATTGTAAAGCGCTTTGGGAAGTCATTGACTTGAAAAGCGCTATATAAATGCAGATCATTTCATTTATCTCCCTGTGTGCCCTGCGATTGGCTGGCAACCAGTTCAGTGTGTCCCCTGCCCACTGCCCAAAAATAGCTGGGATGGGCTCGAGAACCCCCGCGACCCTACTGAGGATAAGCGGTGCAGATAATGGATGGATGGATATATGGGTAATTGAATCAATAATTTCAAAAGGAATGACTTGCCATGTGCAAAAAAAACGACATCATACAGTAGAATCACAATTGTTGCTTGTTTTGCCTTTGGTTGCCCTTCCGAAAGAAAACATCTGCCAGAACAGAATAACCGGTAATTGCATTGTCCATGCAGCAGAATTTCCCGCCTCAAACTAAATTCTGCTTTGTGATTGGTATGGACCACCAGTTAATGTGAGCCCATTTAAATTGGCTAGATAAGTAAATGATATATTCATAGGTTTTGTGAAATTACAAATATCATGAGACCTCAAATTAAGGACTTGCTTTCCATTGAAAACACTCACATGACTAAAACTCAATGCAATATCATGTGTCAGCAACACTGATATTATAATGGGTTGGGTCCAGAATATATAGGGCACAGGGTTAATCCTTTCCACAGAAGCTCATTAAACAATATCACTGTTTAAACTCTTAGTGAATTAAACCCTCAGAACAAACTCTTAGTACCTATACCTGGAGAGCAGTAGCTCGGGAGGTAGAATTCATATTTCGGGACAGAGGTTGCAGGCTGATTCCCGGCTCTTCCAAGTTAAATGTCAAAGTGTACTTGGGCTTAACAGTTCAGTGTTATGCCCTAATGCCCACGATAAGCAGGTAGGTACCTTGCATGGCTGACGGTGTGTGAAAGGGTAAGTGTGAAACACATTGTAAAGCGCTTCAGGGACTTGAAAAGAGCTACAGTAAATAAATGCATTCCATTTACTTAGTGAAAATGTGTTTCTGTCATATTTTTTGGGGGGGGAATATTACTGATTACGCGCTGTTTCAAATACACTATTTAAGAGCCTTTAATTTGACAACCGTTTAGCTCTGGCACAGGGGTTAACCGAAAAAGAAGAACGAAACGAAAAAAAAGTATTTTAGCCTTATAAGGGAGACCAAGAGGAAGTGATAGGTGATAGGAATGAGTGGAGAGGTTTTGTAAAAGGATTGTGGGATGTTTAGACACGTTCTAAGGGATGGGCAGGGCACCCATATGATGCGGCAGGGGTAAACCAGTGAAAGCTGTCAGGCCCTGCTGTTGAACAGAAGATGTGTTGTGTCAATCTGACCCGAGTGACATGGCCACTTTTGTGTGTCCCGTTTCATCTGAAGGGACGAAAGCATGACCAACTTGGGTGCCGAGGTGCTTAACTTGTTTGGGCATTTGGGTTGGCCATGGTCCACAAAATCTTTTGTGTGTTTTTTGCTACTTTTTCCCTTTTTTATTTTCTCTTTTTGTTTGTGTTTGTCTTGCTGTCGGTCACTCCTCTCGAGGGACATGACCAGGGTAGACAGATAGACTTATAAGGAAGTCAACATATACTGTATAGATCTATATTCATTGGAAATGTTAAGAATGTTTTGTCCTACAGAAAACATAATTTTCCATTATCAAACATTTTTGAAAAAAGTGCCAGGGAGCCACTAGGAATTGCCAATGAGGCTCACGACGCCTGTTGCTGACCCCCGCTCCAGGAGATCTGCAAAAAAAGCTCCGTACTATAGTACTGAGTATTTCTTCATGATTTGGTACAAGTACTGAGAATGGACTTTCCAAATGGTCCAACTGCCAAAGCTCAAAGGTAAGCAGAACTGCAGTGTAATTTGCTGGACGCAGTTGTGCACTTTTATGACATTGCCCACACCTTCACAACAGCTTTCCACCCAGATGTTACCGTGCTCAGCAGGTCAACAACTGTTCTCTAAAAAATATTTTAAGTAGAGTGAGGAGAGGGTACCGGATTGTGTTGGTTCATCAAAACTAATTTACTGTACTGTAAAACAATATTAAATTCGTTATTTGTGGCTCCTTTTTATTTCTTCAGAGCAGCCTTCAGAAATCATTGCAATAATCATAATAGTAGAGAAGATTCAGCGCCACCTTCCTCAATAGATGAAACTGGTTTGTCTGGTCTGGTACCGGTAAGCTGGGTGGAACGTTACGCTCGCTGTAATGAATGACAGGCATTCACTAAGACTGTTTAAGGATTGTCAACCTGCTCTAAAATTAATTTCAACTGGAATAAAATTTGTTTTCGGCTTAAAATTGTGTAGACTTTTGAGCTGTTTTACAACTCAAAATCTGAAACTTGTAATTAAAATGAGCATTGCAGATTATGAAGGGGTTGCCCAAGTGTTGGGCAAATTAGCCCAGTGGCCTTGAATGGATTTGAGGATTTTGTCCAACAAGCCATTAGAATGATATTGATGTTGTTTCGGAAGAGGGAATGTAAACTGTATTTTATAAATAGAAATATGTCCAACTCGTTTATCTCAAATTACAAACTACAAAGCTCATATCAAGAGGGCGCAGGTTCAATTCCCGGCTCATCTGTGTTACATGTCGAAGTGTCCTTGGGCAAGACACTGAATCCCTAATTTCCCCAATAAGCAGGTAGGCGCCTTGCTTGGCTGACTCCCTATTGGTGTGTGAGTGTGTGTGTGAATGGGTAAGAGTGAAGCACATTGTAAAGCGCTTTGGGAGGTCTTCATTGACTTGAAAAGCGCTATAGAAATGCAGACCATTTATCTGTACTACTCGACGCCTCAAAGAGTCAATGTCACTGATTATGATGGTATTCTGATTTATGTCAAATTTAGATTTCGAAAAATAAAGAATGTCAAGAGGTTTTCTTGTAATGTTTTAGTTAAGCAGTTTTCAAATAGCAGTTCTTGAAGGCAGCACGGCAGTGCAGTGGCTAGTGCTCGTGCGGCACAGTTCTGAGGTCATGAGATCGAACCTCCTGTGTCGAGTTTGCATGTTCTCCCCGTGCTTGCATGTTAGGTTAATTGGCCGGTCCAAATTGTCCCTAGGTGTGAACGAGTGAGTTGTCTGTCCCTGTGTGCCCTGCGACTGGCTTGTCCACTGCCCGAAGATAGCTGAGTTGGGCTCCAGCACCCCTGTGACCCTACTGAGGATAAGTGGTGCAGATAATGGATGCATGGAAGGGTTCTTGGAGGTATTCCAGGAGTTGGGTGGGATTTTTAAAAAGTGAGTTGTTCTCTCCATAGCAAAAGGGTTGAAACATGGCGACTGCGCATGGATACATGCTTGCGGCTCGTAGCTCTCCAGCTAACCTTCTATTTATTGCTGTTCTCTTGTCTTTTTTGCTTTCACTTTTGGACACATGTGTGGCTAAAACCACTTACAGTAGGGACGAACTTATTCGGTTGGGTGAGCGTCTAAATTTCGACTTTTCGGGCACTTTTTATACCGCTCATGATATACCGAGCGAACTTCAAAGAGACCCGGCTTCGTTGTGGACATCCATCCCTCTTAATAAGCGGCGACGGCGGAGACGCCGTTCGGAAAGGAAACGCGGCTGCCGTGCAGGTAGATGTGTGAAGCGTGTGAAGTCTAAGCAGCAAGATGGACACGAGGATGGACGCGAGGATGTAACTAATTCCACCATTCATTCCTCGCCGGACAACCGAAGCTTTAAACTCAGCGCTCACGAACGGCCACAACGCCGGGAGCTTTTGAAGATCTCGACAAAGACTACAAAGAGTTCAGCTAAGTCAAATGATTCAGCAAAGCTAAAATTTGGTCTTTTGAATGTTAGATCCCTCGCCCCTAAAGCTTTACTTGTAGATAATATTATTCGTGATTATAAACTGAACTGTATGGGTCTTTGTGAAACGTGGTTACGCCCGGATGAGTACTTAGCGCTTAATTATGCTTCTCCCCCAGACTACCAGAGTAGTCATACAGCACGCACGCTGAAAAGGGGTGGTGGTGTTGCGCTAATCTCCGAAAAATCGCTTAAATTTAATCCACGGACCGCTAATAATTACAAAACGTTTGAGGCTCTTGCGACGCGGTCCCCTCAATTGTCAATTGATGTAATAACTATCTATCGTGCTCCTGGGCCATACACAACTTTCTTAGACGAATTCGCTGAACTTTTGTCTGAACTAGTAACCTATGCAGACAAAATTATAATTATGGGAGACTTTAATATTCATATGAATGACCCACACAGTTCACTCACTATTGCGTTTAGTTCTTTACTTGATGGATTTGGTTTTACTCAACTAGTTGATTTGCCAACCCATAAAAATGGGAACACGCTAGACTTGATTCTGACTCGAGGAGTTTTAACCTCAAACATTATGGTGCTACCGTGTACTACCGTTATCTCCGATCATTATTTAGTGACATTTGAGGTGCTAACTAAATGTAGTGTTAAAAAAGCTGAAGGATTTAGCGGACGCAATATAAGCACTGGCACAGTTTCTGAACTCCTTGAACTCCTTCCTGAAGCAGTTGCGTCCTTTCCTAAATACACTGGCTCGATTGACTCACTCACGAATGAGTTCAATACCACCCTGACTAGTGTGATGGATACCATAGCGCCCTTAAAACTAAAATCACGTCCTAAAAGACGCACACCTTGGTTTACTGATGAAACTAGAACCCTTAAAAAAGAATGCAGGAAATGGGAGAGAAAATGGCGCGCTACCAAGCTTGAGGTTTTCTATCAAACCTGGTGTGATAGCTTGTTAAAGTATAAAGCGGCCCTTGCCTCTGCAAAATCGGCCTACCTTTCGAAGGTGATTGCGTCTCAAAAGAACAACCCCAAAGCCCTTTTTGACACTGTAGCATCGCTTACAAGGCAACAGACTACCGCTGATAGTTCGACACACTCTGCTCAGGACTTAATGGTCTTCTTCACTAAAAAGATTCAATGCATACAGGAAGAAATTGCTAAAGATACTATTAGTACCACTCATATTAAAGAACTGAAACTTACAGATGCACGACAGGGTGGCTGCCCAGGGAAAATGGCCGGTTTTAGTGAACTGTCACTTGATGATCTCAAACAAGTGGTGACTGCGGCCAAACCGACAACTTGCCAGTTCGACCCGCTCCCAGGTTCACTTATTAAAAGTCTTTTTAGCGTCATTGGGCCTTCAGTTCTAAATATTATAAATACATCACTCTCCTCAGGTGTAGTTCCAGCAGCTTTTAAGTCCGCCGTTATTAAACCCACACTAAAACGACCCAACCTTGATCCAGAAATCTTAAGTAATTACAGACCTGTGTCAAACCTACCTTTCCTCTCTAAAGTACTCGAAAGAGTAGTGGCACAGCAGCTGAATGCTTTCATATCTGAGAACAACCTTTTTGAATCGATGCAATCAGGATTCAGGGCTAACCACTCTACTGAGACAGCGCTGATCAAGGTAACAAATGATCTCCTAATGTCAATGGATTCTGGCGCTTCATCACTTTTGCTGCTGCTGGATCTTAGTGCTGCTTTTGACACAGTGCGCCACAATATCCTACTAGAACGGTTGGAAAAATGGATTGGTCTCTCAGGAACCGTCCTCTCGTGGTTCAGATCCTACCTCTCAGATAGGACGCACTGTGTGAAATATGGTGAAACGACATCTGAGCCCTTTAATGTTACCTGCGGTGTTCCGCAGGGTTCTGTGCTCGGCCCCCTACTTTTCAACATTTACATGCTTCCATTAGGTGATATTATCCGCAAGTACAATATCAGCTTCCACTGCTACGCAGACGACACTCAACTATATCTTCCGTTGGAGGAATCTTCCACACTAAACTGTGGAAATTTGGAGGCCTGTCTCACTGAGATAAAAGAGTGGATGTCACTCAATTTCTTGCGTCTTAACCCTGAAAAGACCGAAATGTTAGTCATTGGTCCTTCTAAATGCCGTGACTTCTTCTCAAAAACTGCTGTGAACCTTGACAAATGTCACATCACACAGAGTGACTCAGTTAAAAATTTAGGTGTCATATTTGACCCTGATCTATCATTTGAGATGCATGTAAAGCAAATTACTAGAACTGCCTTCTTCCATCTTCGCAACATTGCTAAAATCCGTTCAATACTGTCTCAGTCTGATGCGGAAACAATAATTCATGCATTTGTTACCTCCCGTCTCGACTACTGTAATGCACTACTTTCCGGTCTCCCGAAGTCCAGAATCAAGTCTCTTCAGCTAGTACAAAATGCCGCAGCGAGGCTTTTAACTAGGACAAAAAAGTACGATCACATAACACCGATTTTGGCTAACCTGCATTGGCTCCCAGTTAGCCAAAGATGTGACTTCAAAGTTCTCTTAGTACTGTACAAAATCATACATGGACTTGCTCCCTCTTATCTCTCAGATCTGATCTGCCGCTATGTCCCGGTCCGAAGCCTGCGATCTGAGAGTGCCGGTCTTCTGGTGATCCCGAGAGCAAAGAAGTCTTCTGCTGGTTCGAGAGCGTTCTCCATCCGGGCACCGGTGCTGTGGAATGCTCTTCCCCCTGAGATCCGATCTGCAACCTCAGTGGAAATGTTTAAATCTAAACTTAAAACTCACCTCTACTCTATTGCATACGAATAACCTACTCCTCTTGTCGGTTGACAATAGTCTGTGTAATATAGTGTAACAATCTGTGAAGCCCTTTGAGACTCTTCGTGATTTAGGGCTATACAAAAATAAATGACTTGACTTGACTTTAACGTGGCATCTGCCACATAGCATTGCCTGTCAATCACTCTTTATTAATGTATTTTTAAAGGGACAGTATGTGTTAACTGACCTTTTGGCGTTACTTTATTGTGCCATGCAACCAAAGAACAGGTGCTAAAAAGTATAAGGAAATATACAATCTATGGAGATTCAAAGAGACCAAACCATCACATTTTTTTCCCAATTGTTTTGCCTTATTTTAGGTATCCATAGCAGCAAGACTGCCAACAATAATGTCAGGTCCACCTAGGTGAGGATCACACCATATAGAATAAATGACCGTTCCTAGACGAGCAAGTTTTTATTTCATCTCATCTCATTAGCTGCACCGCTTATCCTCAGTAGGGTCGCGGGGGTGCTGGAGCCCATCCCAGAAATCATCGGGCAGTGGGCAGGGGACACCCTGAACTGGTTGCCAGCCAATCGTAGGGCACACCGGGACAGACAACTCGCTCATTCACACCTAGGGACAATTTTGGACCGGCCAATCCACCTGAAATGCATGTCTTTGGAATGTGGGAGGAAACCGGAGTGCCCAGAGGAAACCCACGCATGCACGGGGAGAACATACAAACTCCGCACAGGAAGTCCGGTAGCTGGATTTGAACCCACACAGGAGGTTCCCAAGACCTTAGAACTGTGCCGTACACACGCTAACCACTGCTCCGCCGTGCTGCCCGCAAGTTTTTATATTTTTGCTCATTTGAATTAAAATTGTTTTCTAATATAAATTCTGTTTTTTAACCAATTGGAGGCGTTAAATAATACACACTGTCCCTTTAAGAACACATCTTTATGACCCCAAAGTAGGACGGTTTAGGATATTTTCTATGCTCACAAATCTTAAAATAATTCAGTTTTCAATTATTGTTTTCTTACATCAACATTTTAAGAATGAGGCCACTCTAAAAATGAAAATCATAATAGAAATCTTGTGTTTTCTTTTGGATTTTTGAGCTCTTTTTTTTTTTTTGCAATTGAGTCATTATATGATCGGAAATGTGTTTTCTGTTTTGTTTTATTAGGTTTACGGGGGTGTATTTTAAAAAAAAAGTTCGAATCACTGCTCTAAAATAGTCAATTGTTTACTCTAATGATAGGCGTAGCAACAGTTGGAACACCTTGCGTGACGTCATCAGACCGTACCTCTGACGTTCAAAGGGAAAAAACTTTCAAAATAAAAGATAGTTTGTTATCAATCCATCAGAACTTATTAAAAACTGTATAATTATTTTCGAAGCGTGGTTGTTTAGAAAACATTTAGCTAAGAAAAACATATAAAACCACAAAACCGACCGGAAGTGCTCAATTTCTCGTACAAGCGAGTACCCAAGCAAGCGGTGTCAGTCGGGGCCTTAATATAGCAAACTTGACAAACCTCTCTTAGGAATGAAGTTTCAAGTGAGAGGGGAAGGGAAAAAACAACCAGGAAGTTAAGCAAGGCCGAGCAAACTAATCTTAGTTTAGCAATTGTTCTCGCTTAAAAAAAAATCTAAACTGTGACAAACCTGTGTTCACTTGGAAGAAGGACTGAAGGTCGTGTTTACCGAAAACCTCACGATGGATTACGACCCGGTGAGAAATATTTAGCGCTTCTGTTTAAGCATTGGGGTTCTAACGTCAATAATTGGATGTTTTCTTTTAATAATACTTACCAGGCCGTATTAAATAGTTACTTTAAAGTGAGTTTTTATATACAAGTTTATCCAGGAGAAAGTTCTACAGAATAACTCCGGCCGCCATGTTTTAATTTCCTTGTTGAGACTTTAAATTGCCACGAAATTCATACCGTAAACATGTCTAATTAATATCGTTGCCTGAGACGGATATTTCTCCCTTACGTATGTTTCTAACTTTTAAAATGTTCAACTTTTTGACTGAAATATTTTATAATATACTCGTGTTTATATTGTTGGGCCTCAGGACGACTCACCCGAGCTACCAAGGGAATTCAGTGCTGTGTGGCGGAACAAATGTTCAACTAAATACTCTATACATTTTTGTAAACGTTGACAATGTTTACTTGTATGTTATAGTTTGATAATTCCTATTCATTATGGTTTATTATAAAGGGACAGTGTGTATTATTTGACCACTAGTAGCGAACGAATGCCATAAACATGGCTGTACTAGTGCTTGAAATCCTTGAAAATGCTTGAATTTTAATACTGTGTTTTCAAGGTTAGAAGTGTTTGAATTCTGGGTGAAGGTCTTGTAAATGCTTGACATTTTTGCCATGATTCCAAGCAGTCTGATTTGAGCATTAAAACAAATCAAAAATCAAATCAAAAACCGGTTTCTATAATTTACTAGATAATCAAATAATTTTGCTAATTTTAAGGATTAGTGTTCTTATTTCCCTTAATTTGAGTTTGTTTAATAACATACTCTTTTTAAGTAAAAGGAATACAACAAAACATGCTAAGTGTCTCCTTTTCCGAGAAAAACAAGTTGATCTCATTGAAATCATGAGGTAGAGTGCTCGTTTTAGGATACAGAGGTCGCAGGTTCGATACCCGGCTGTCAAAGTGTCCTTGGGCAAGACATTGGATCCCTGATGCCCCCGATAGCAGGTAGTTGCCTTGCATGGCTGACTCCCTATTGGTGTGTGTGTGTGTGTGTGAATGGGTAAGTGTGAAGCACATTGTAAAGCACTTTGGGAGGTCTTCATTGACTTGAGAGGCGCTATATAAATGCAGACCATTTACATTTAAAACAAGACAGCTTAAAAATGACGCCTACACCGCTCTCTGGTGGCTTCACTTTACCATTGCAATTTACACGGAGAAGTCTTTCATTAATCAATCCAGAGCTCTGCGGTTTTACGTCATTGGGTGATGGTGGGAGGAACAGGAAGATTTTGATACAACATGGACCAAATGGGGCACAGAAACTCAAGTTTTGTTTTCTGTGACCCATTAAGGTGCTTTATTTGGCTTAGGATTCATCAATTTTTTCTGTTCTTTTTCCTACTTTGCAGTACCCTGTCACCTCCGATAACAAGGCTCTGGACTGATTCAAAACAGATTTTTTTTATAATGGTATTGAAGGGATTGGAAATTTGGCTTTAAAAGTCCTTAAAAAGTGCTTGAATTTGGCCATGAAAAAGGTGTACGAACCCTGTAAAAGGCACAAGAAAGAAAGCAAATTAGGAAGAATCAGAGTGACCAAACTGCATCGTTTTTCTTCTTATATTTTCACCCAGTGAGTTGTTTTTGGGTACCCGTGGCAGCAAGATGGCGAATAATTATGTCAGCTTCCTCTCGGTGAGGCTCATGTTATGTCATAGGAATTTAAAATTCTTGTCCTGACAGTGTTTTAAAAAAATACAAGTTAATATGACAATTATAGTTTGTGTATTTTACTTATCTAAAGCAACACACGATTACCTCTTAAAGGCACAAAATTATATAGAGTCCTTTTAAATTATAAAGGGTAGGTAGTTAGAGTTGCATACCTGTCAAACCTGAGCTAAGGAAAATCGTTCAGATCAAGGTAAAAAAATAAAAAAACACATTTTCACCCCCAAATATTGTGTTCTTTTTGGTTTTGGTTTTCCATCCATCCATTATTATCTGCACCGCTTATCCTCAGTAGGGTCGAAAAACAAAACAAAATTAACGTACAGCAATATCCGGATATTTTTCGACATCCCCAAAAAATGTTAGTATCTTCCGTTTTTCATAAGTCGAATGGTCGTAAGTATGGGAGCGTCTGTATACCTGTCAACCTTAAGTGACTAAAATGCTTGGATCAAGCAAAAAAAAATACCCCCCAAAAAACAATGTTTTCTTTTGAGGATTTTATTACCGTAAATTCCGGACAAAAAGCGCACTTGATTATAAGCCGCACCCACCACTTTTGGGGTGATTTACCACTTTTGTACATACACAAGCCGCACCCATGTATAAGCCGCGTGCGCCCGCATTAATACTTGTGACACAAATACAAGTTAAACCCAGACCATGCTGTAAGTTCCACAATTGTAACAACATGTTCATGTTTGAACACATTTATTGACACTAATAACAGAAAACAAACAGTGCGAGGTTCGAACAACCCCTCTTGACAATCTCAACAGCAATCAAGCACATAGATGGTCCAAAATTCTATAACCACAGTTGGCGTCATAAATGGAAAGTGATACACGTAATTAACGTATGATGCAGACTTGTAAAGTCCGGGTTCCGTTGAAAGTAATCCAAGGAAACAAAATGTATATTTCCAAAGTTAAGGGTGGGGAAAATATATATCCACTATTGTCCGCTGTGACAACAGACAGATCTACCGGTAACTCAGCTTTACCCCAATTCCCATCAGCCCGCGTTTGCTCCGCCCCTTCTTTTTTATTTGTCCGTAGAACACATAACAGAATAAATCTCTAAAATAAATAGATTACAAAAATATACAGTTGCAAATACATATTATACATGGTTACACATATTTACGAAGAAAGACGGTACACCGAGAGAGTTTTCAAAGCTTTGATAATAATAATATAACTTTCATCCCAAACCGTGCCTTTGAAAGGTACCAACACGCTAGTAGGATCACGCTCGCATTGTATCAAACGTGCCTGTTAAGAAAAAGCATCCCGTAATTATTACATTTATGGAAGATCGTCCTCAACTTCCTCCTCATAACTATCACCATCAAGGGCGTCTTCCTAATTATCGGAACGTACTTTAACTTTAAAGAAAATATATGCTTTAACTTAGAGGTTGCAGTCTTTCTTGGCGCACATATTCTACTGGTCTCAATCTTACCTTATGTACTCCAGCGCCGCGGGTGGCCGTTAGAAAAATTCCATAATAATAATAATAATAATAATAATTTCCTTTGTATTGTCATTCTTTGTAACAATGTACACAGAACGAAATGTCGATACACCTGACCCGTTGTAGCGAGCCGATGCAGCCGCAGCCAACAGAGGGCGCCGCCATTTTACCAATGTTATAAGTCTTAGGTATGACTCGGCCGAGGCGCGAACCAGCGACCTCCCAGTCTCAAAGCGGGCGCTCTACCATCTAGGCTACTGAGCTGGTAAATTGGCCGCTTCACTGAATAAGCCGCAGGGCTGAACATTTGGGAAAAAAGTAGCGGCTTATAGTCCGGAATTTACGGTAAATAAGTGTTAAAATAAAGGTCTAACTATAAAATGTCCAAATCTCTAAAACATATCTACCCTGAGCAAGTACAAATTTTATAGATCCACCTAAAAACGTCACATTTCCACCCCAAAATTTGTTTTTGTTTTGTTTCTTGGGGATCATATTAGATAAATGTTAAAATAAAGGTCTAACTTGAAAAAGTCTACATGAGTTAGGCAGACCTGTCTACCCAGTGACTAAAATGTATACAGGTCATGCAGTGATGAGGTTTTTCATTGGGGATTTTGTAAGTGTAAAAATACTTGTTGAACAGCACTGTGGGGGTTGAAAATCCCCTCACATTACGCACTGGCATGAGTAAGAATTTTTGTTTGCAGCGCCATTATTTAGGTTGACTATTCTTACCAGGACTGCGAATCTCGTCATTTGGGTGATTTGAATACGCTTCTATAATCATTGTTCCATTTCTCGAGATGCTTTCCGTTCTTTTCTAAAATGTTGATCTTCCCCTCAGTCTTTTTTTAACTGCTTGTTCTGCTCAATTTCCAAAGTGTTTCTGCCATTTATCACAAACTAATGTACACATTGGCCAAAGAAAATATAGTTGGAAGAAATAAAAATGTCTACTCATGGGAGGTCAAAAAATCGTATGTCAGGTGAAAATGACACTCATTTCGCGATACAATTGTATTGAAATATTCAAGACAAAAAGTGTATTGGTTGACAGGTGACAGGGATGCAGTTGTACCTTTTGTACACCTTGGTAGACCACATTAAGGAAGATAAGTGTCATATCTACAATGACTGCATTCCACACAACCTGTCTTTGTACCACGTTGTCATTATCACTGGGTGACTGAGTCATTTGACTAGACGTGCCAATTTTAGAGAAAACAGACTTAAAGCTATCGTAAAACTCGGACTATAAGGCGCACCTGATTATAAGCCGCACGCAGTACACTCTTAAAGGAAAAAATATATTGTACATACAAAAGCCACACCTGACTATAAACCGCATGTGCCCACATTGAAACAGACATTTAAAAAGAAAGAGAACACAGAAAAGGTTTGAATAATATACGCTACGTTAACCCCTTAACGTACTGACAGTCCACCAGTGGGCTGCTGGACTTTTGATTAACAAATACGTGTCTGGATGATATCACCAGTCACTGAAATACATCATGCCACATATAATTCGAAAGCTTAAACTTTCGGGATTCAAGATATGATGACCATTTCAAAATATATTCATCAGAGAAACATCACAATCCGTCTGAAACAAGATACCTGGAAACTATAAAGCTGGTGTAACTTACCAGTACGTTGCCGGCGGGCTTCAATTTCTTTAAATGTCCGCGAAAATGGCTTTGTTACATCAAGGATAATCCGTAGAATCCAACTGTGGAAAATATGTCCTCCAAAACACACCATAATGCTAACCGATAAATAGGAATCTGTTTTAAATATTTCTGTTTCGTTGAATGTTGCTTTTTGTGATCCGTTCGTTTCGCCACATTATTTCGGTTTACAAATAAATAGACTTGTAATATTATTCCTAATATGGTACTTAGAACTCCCTTTCCATTTTCACCTGCGTGCTGGTGGGTTTCGTTTATTATATGATGAAAATGGTGAAAGTAAGAAAAGGACTGTTTCAGTCCAAATACCAACCCAAACCCCCCAAAAAGATAAAAAAGGAATAGTTTATCTGAGTGCGCCTAAGAGAGACTCATATGTGCACACGCAAGTCAAGCAGCTTGACAGACTGCAACGACGATTTCAGGCGGAAGATGGCAGCGGCAAATATAATTTTTGAAGTTACAAACACCCCTTTTAAATACGCTTAGGTAAATATGACATGGCTTGAGACACGTTTTCAAAAGATAGATATATTTTACTTTTTCTATAAAAGAGCAAGACTATATGAACATTAATCGACTGGGGTGGCACCAGATGTGAGTTAACTTCCCCTTTAAAATGAGTTTCAATAGGGAATTGTATGGCTCATTCTTAATTCTGCATTATCTTCATTGATAATAATAATAATAATAATAATAATAATTTCCTTGTATTGTCATTCTGTGTAACAATGTACACAGAACGAAATGTCGATTGCATCTGACCCGATGCAGCCGCAGCCAAGAGAGGGCGCCGCCGACCACTTTTTAAGTCTTAGGAATGACTCGGCCGGGGCGCGAACCCGAACCTCCCAGTCTCAAAGCGGGCGCCTTACCATCTAGGCTACTGAGCTGGTGTTCCATCGTTCTCAATATTTACATTGACCTCTTAATTGTCTTTTCGTTTCTGCAGATATTTTTTCTTTTAGCATAATTACTAATGATGTCATCATTTTACGTGAATTATTCAGATTCACATATTTTTAATATTCATACTTCTCTTTTTACACCTACACATACATTACATTTCACATTTACAGTTTCTATAATTTAAGATATTTTGGAGTGCAGGTAAGTCCCCATCTTTTCAGGAATTAAGTGATTCTTATTTTTCTCAATGGATTTTATGGCAGTCAGACCTGGTACCTTTATTTGCCAGCCTGGAATAGACAAGTCACATATATTGTGTAGACCTTAATCCCAAAATTTCAAAGGGCCGCACAGGCCACAATTACGAATCCAAATGAACCTCAAAGTATGTAAATAAACAAGTTGGTGGATATTGAATGGTCAATCTTCAGATTGGACCCTTTTCAACACAATGATTGGCTCCATATTCCGGATCATGTAAAGGGTAGTGTAGTTTATTGTTCATAAATATATATATTTAAATATACTTTTGTCCTAAAGGCACCTCAGTCAAAAGCTTTTACAGTGAATATTAAAGACCATACAGCTATGAGTTACGGAGTGGGTAATAGACTTTACAACGACTCCGAAATAGAAAAGCAAAAATAAGAACAATGCAATTTGGTATAATCATTTACAAAAAAGGGAGAGGAAGAAAGCTGTCAAACAAAAAAAATGATGCAGCAAAACCTGTTTCTTAGAGACGTCATGTTTACAGTCCAATGGCGACTCATGAGACTTGGTACCCGTATGTTTACTCTGAAAGATCAAACTGCGATCAAATTTCTGCTCCCCAAACACACCACAATAAGTGTGAGGTCAGTTTACTTGTAGTTGGCCGAACCTAAGTTGACAAACACGAGCAGGCACTCGTCTTGTGGAATTTCAAGTAACTTGAAAGCCTTTCAGAGCCAGCAATTGCGGATGTCCATGTGGACTGCATTCCAAATGCATCATTTATAAGATTATATTCCTTTGAGACCCTGTGATTAAGGGCTATATGAATAAATGTGACGTGACTTAAAACAGTGCTAACAAAAGAAAAGCAATCTTTGAAAATGATAAATTAGGGTAACGTGATCAACATTTAACATGTACAAAGGCGACCATGAACCAGTCAAAGGTCAATAGCAAATCCATGCAATGATGCTGGTAAACCTCTGGTTGTGATTTAGAACAATGCTGGTAAACGTGTTTTGTTTTAACTTAAAACCTAGCACATTGTAAATAGGGGGAAATACATGTACATCCTCAGAAGCCAAAGGGTCTTATAATAAGTTAGCGGTGCATTTTGAAGGGTTTTTTTTAAACTCACGAATGTCACTATCAGTCATTTTGTCAAATCGGTTTTCGCTTTCCCAGGAATAAGTGATTGGGTTTTGCACTAAACAGTGAAAGTAGGTTACAAATAAATGGGCAAAGTCATAGTGAAAAAGTATGGGATATTGGTCCTTGTATCTGTGAGCCTGTGAAGCATGCGTAATGAAATATTGTAACATTTTGACAAAAAGCAATCACAGAAAATAGCATTTGTAAAAAAATAATTTTCCAATGTTATGTTTGCAAAAAAAATAATTCTGATATTGTATTATTCATTTAAAGTCTAAGCTTGCCTTGTCTGGATTAGTATTCATCTAAGGTATAAACAATGGCGGTTTCCATTGGGTTGTCGGTGAATCATTAACATCAGTTGCACTGTTGAATTGGACCTCAAAACTGCTTAACTACAGTTTATTGTTGGGGGGATAAAGAATAGACTAAAATAGAATATAATTTATTGTCATTGTAACATGTCAAATGCACAACAAAGTTAAAAAGGGTCATCCTGAAGGAGCAATAAAATTACAAGTACTGCAACGTCCACAACATAGAGTTTAGACGGTGTATCAATTTAGCATATCGCATTACTATGAACATCTAATCATTATACATAACTTTTAACAATTTTTTTATCTTATTTTGTTTCCTTTTCTGTGCTTAGGAGCGAGGAGGTGAGATTCCAGCACCCGAGACATTGGATAAAATGGCGTCGCTCCGGAGCGAAGTCGACGGCGTGAAAGACATAATGACGCAAAACGTGGACCGAATCCTGGCCCGAGCAGAGAGGTTGGATGATCTCATGGGCAAATCTGAGGATCTGCAAGATGGGGTCAGTTTTTTATATTGATGAACACGTGATTATCCTGGTTAACTGTGTAGTTGTATTTCGTCATCATCAAAACCCAAATAACCGTTTATAATCCAAGTACATCGGAATGTACAGTACTGTATTTGCAGTAGGCTTGAATGATTACGCGACGTTGTGAAAAGAAAAGATAATAGAAATGGTGAACAATAAAATGCTCTGCTGAGAGTTGAACCAAACCGAGTCTCGCCTCTGGAAGATTAAAGCTATTACGGTTTTGATGACATGCATTGTACATCTTATGCTTGTATATTTTTAGAAAAGTTAGCGTTATTTTGTTGCATACTTAGCAATTGACCACTGAATGTATTTCACAAAATGCACTTAATATTTATCTAGTTTACTGTTCTATATCTAATGAGCTCGTTCTTGTTTTACAGGGATTAAAAAAAAAAGTTTACTTGATTTAAGTTATCATTTATTTGCCGTTACCTAAAACTGGACAGAGGTTCTTTCATGGATTCAGCACTGACCCTAATTGGTTTTAGATAGGGCGTGTATATATATATATATATATATATATATATATATATGTATATATATGTATATATATATATATATATATATATATATGTATATGATTTTTATGCGTTTTGAATGTTAAATAGAATATGTATTTTTTTTTGGGTGTACCAAATATCTTGTATGTTATCAATTACCACGTAATTCAATCAACGCCCTGCCAAATTAAAAAAACAATATTTGTTCAATTATTCGACAAATTGTGTCAATAAGTTGGTGACTAGTCGACTATTCAAAGTCATTATTTGCACCCTTGATTTGCATGCCTTTCCAAAAAAATTTGCTTTATTTTTTTAAAATATATTAAAAGGTATTTTTTTCTGACGGGAAGCAGCTAGAAAGTTTTTTTTAAGACATGAAATATACACTACCGATCAAAAGTCGTTTAGAAATGTCCTTTTTTTTTTTTTTTTGGTAAAGCACGTTTTGTTTGTTCAATGAAGATACCACGAAAGTAATCAGAAATACACCCCATACATTGTTAACTAGGTGAATTATTTTATTTGCAAATGTTTGTGTTGTAATACAATATCTATATAGGTATATTAAGGCCTATATCCAGCAACCAGCACTGCAGTGCTCCAATAGTACATTGTGTTTGCTTATTGCGTCAAGGCTGATGGATGATTAGCACATCTAAGAACAGTTTAGCCAGTTAGAGAAGCTAAACAACTGAGCTTCCTTTTTGCTAGTCGAGTATCCAGAGCATCACATTTCTGGCTGTGATTAAACTTTCAGAAAGGCCAGAAAAATTCCACTCTTGCGTGAAACTCGACAGTCTATTCTCGTTTAAAGAACTCTAATGCTGTTCCCATGTGTTAAATTACCAATAAACTGGATATCTCTTTTAACATCGTACTACTCCTTTCAGAGAACAGCACCGGCAGAGTAGAAAGAGAAGTGGGGGCGCCTCACTGCACAAGTACATTAGAGTCAGTAGTTTTAGAACCAGACACCCAGGTCCTTAACTAGCAGCTTGGTTAAATAGTAGTTGCAAAACACCAGTGTCAGCATCTACAGTAAAGTGGCGACTCTGAGATGCTGGCCTTTAAGGCAGAGTGGCAAAGAAAAAGCCATATATAAGACAGTCCAACAAAAGGAAGATATTAATAGGGGAAAAAGAACACAGACATAGGACAACTAAAAGGAAGAGATGGACAAAAGAACACAGACATAAGACAACAAATTAAAACAAACAAGTGAAATTTTAATGGTAAACACAATATTTTCTGGGTGACCCAAAACTTATGAAAGGTACTGTAAACTTTGAATTGTAGAAACTGAGAATATTTTTTCATCGGGGAGAGTTATCTTCCTTTCTCGGCGACCGCATAGCTCACAGCCGTCCTCTTCCTTGTTCCCAGGCCAAGCACTTTAAGCACACGTCTCACAAAGTCGCTCGCTCATACTGGTGGAAAAACGTCAAACTGGTTGTGATCATCGTGGTCATCGTCCTCATCATCGTTCTTATCATCATTCTTCTGGCCACCGGCGTCATCCCCGTCAGTGCACCTATACCGCCTATTGTCGAACCCACCGTCACCCCGTGAACACATCCAAGTAACTGTACGTAAAGATTTCGTTAAATCACTGAGCACGTACGCATATTTCCATTACTCGGTTACTTAATGATGTCTGTCTGTTGACTGGTTTTGTAGTGCCCTTCAGTTTGTTTGTTTCTTGATTGGATTTTTGTGGCTTGGGCTTTTCAGCTCATGTCCCCTTTTCACTTAATATGAAGGATGTGCCTGTAAAGGATTTGTACAAAAATTGTTCTGGTCTAAATGAGCTTAATGATGTTTAGAAACATCAGTATGGAGTCACTGGATTTTACCACTGTAGGGGAAAAACTAAAGATGGGACCAAAACCTCTGAAATGTGTTGGTTTTAAAGCCAGACAATCTACAAAAGCGATTCATCCGATTTAAACGTCCATTTAAATTGTGATTTGAAAACAATGTTCATGCAACGTTTAATATCTTTGAAAATTACTTCAAGAGTATGATGTGACAATTTGGCTATATTGAAAGATCACATCATAGTTTTGAAGAGTGTTGCCTTCTTGTTACATTCCTGGCAAAAATGTTTCCTTTTCGCTTCTCCCATATCTTTTTTTCTTTTTTCTTTTTTCCGCTCCGTAAAATAAATGATGTGCAGGTGTTGATCCTCTCTGCAATATTTTAAAGGTCAATAACTGTACTGTATATAGCAGAAATGTTCCCAATTACATGTGTACAGAGTGTCTTTCAGCTTTGTTAATAAGTGCCTTTGATTTAGGGGTATTTATTAAATGCATTACGTTAGTAGTTGTTTTGTTTTAATCGGTAATGAGCTGTGTTAATATTAAAAACAATTGGAGGCTTCACATTTATTTAAATAAAAGCGTAACGATTTGCTTTTTTTAGCCTTTATTTTTTACTCTTCAAGTGTCGCTGGTGTGAATTCATTTTAATTCTATTTTTACCGCTTCTCATCCATCCACCTGTGTCGGGTTGTTAGGTTACAGGCGTAGCTGTTACTGTCATAACTTCTTGAGCCTTGATCGGCAAACGTGTGATCCGTCTTTTTCCCGAGAACTCAAAAGGACTTGTATCATGCATTCGTTTGACTTTTCTGACATGAAATAAATGTTTGTGCTCCTCAAAGGCTCTTTGATATCATTGCTTGATTTGCAACAACCGCTAACTTGCATTAATACGATGCTGCTAAGACGACAGATTGAGGGTCAGTGCTTCCGAAGGCTTTTTCAGGTTTGTAAATTTGTATACAAATTTTAATGGACTGTTAGCAATATTGCAGTTCAGTGCCTTGCAAAGGTTTTTCCCTCTCAAGGACTTTTTGAAATACTGCCATATGAGAGACAATCGTGAATGGAAACCAAATGTATTCATTTTTTTAGATTGTGCTAACAAAAAAGAAAAGTAAAAAATATTGACCCGCTTTGAGTTGATCCATTTACTATTACTTTTTTTGCTGCGATCACAACAACAAGTCTTTGTGGGTATGTCTAGAAGTTTTGCACATTTTGAAACAAAAATATTGTTCACGACAAAATGGATCCAGTTCCGTAATGTTTGATAGTGATCAATTGTGCACAACATTTTTTTAGATTTTTCCAAAAATGCTCTATAGTAGGGGTCGGCAACCTATGACACGCGTGCCAGCAGTGTCATAGGTTTCCGACCCCTACTAGGGTTAACCAGTGCCATGCGAGTGCACGGCAAAATAATAATGATTATTTTTTTAAAATGCGCAAAATTACCTGAAATTTCAACAATTTCAGTTGTGCGCCGTGTTGTTTAGAGACTTTACGGTAGCGCCCCTCCTCTTCTGCTTCGTGTGCGAGTGTGTGTCTGCACAGCGACTCACGGAAGAGGAGAAAAACCGTGTTTTGACCCAACCACAGAAACACTGGCGCGCGATAAATGAATGAATGAATAATGACAGCTCCTTCAGTGAAAAAATCTTCTTTGACTGACGCAAAAAATGACTGTGCTGTTTGTGCATTATGCCTCGAGAGCGTTGTACCTCGCACGTCAAGTGTTCAACGTCATTACAAGACGAAACATGAATTTATGGCGTAGACATTAAAACGCGCTGTGTCCAGGTATGGCAAACAAACACAGACCCTAAAAACCTTTGTCACTGCTAAAAACACCACCACTGAAGCAAGTTATCACATTGTTCACTGCATACATAGCAAAGCATGGCAAACCATTTATATCTGAGACCAAATCAGCTGTTATTTCTGTTGCACATATTTTCAAGTAGCCTTCTGCCTTGGTGCTGTTATTTCAAGTTTTGATATTTTCTGCAATAAGATCTCATTGATGAATGGTATGGTAGCTGTCCATATCACTTGTTTTTTATGTCTACAGGATGTCTCATGGATGTTTACAGGCCTCTCCATATGTTGCTCGCATTATTTTTTAGTTTATTGATGAACAAGAATAGTGGAAGATAAATTGGTCAGTTATACTATTCCAATGTATATCCATGTTGTATATTCGGACTGGTGTAAAATTACAGCTCTTTCGGATATAAAAAAAAATGTGCGAGTTATTGATCTTGGTGTGGCACAATGATTTACAAGGAAATTTGAAAGTGGCACTCCACACCGAAAAGGTTACTGACCCCTGCTCTATAGGGTTCTGGTCTGGACTTAAGCGTGGCCATTCTGGCCCCCTTTAGATTGCAATTTACACCATTCTGTTGCAGATTTTACTTTATCTCTCAGGTCATAGTCCTGTTGGTAGGTGAACCTGCGCCCCATTCTCCTCTTTGACAGGTTGTTTGCCAGAATTGGCCTCTTATTTGGATTTATCCATCCACCCATCAACGATCCTACCAGTCCCTGCTGAAGAAAAGTAACCCCAGAGCATGATGCTGCCACCACCATGTGCGGCAGTGAGTATGGTGTTTTCAGGGCTATGTGCAATGTTACTCTTACGCAAAGTGTAACAATTTTGACTTTAGCTAAAAAATTTCAAATTCTGTTGCAAATGACCAGAGCAACTTGTTCCTCATGTCATTTGTGTCTCCCATGTGGCTTCTCACACATGCTCTTTGAGCCTTTTTATGGTATTCTTTCAGTAAGGGATTTTTTTCTTGTTACTCCTCCCTATCATACTAATACTTTCGCTGGGCACTATAAATTTGAGGAACTTAACATAATGTGATATTGCAACAGCAAAATTCTTCACACTTTGTGTCATCTCATCGGTTTGACCTTTTGAAATATCAGTTTGGGAAATGTTCCTTTTCAGCAGACAGCCATGTTTTTCTTCGACTGCTGTTTAACCTCGTCTGTAACAACTCACGCGTGGGAAACTCTGCTTTTGACTCTTCAAACTGAGAGAGAACATTTTCACCCCTCCATCAAACCCCGAGATAATAAAACGAGTATAACCAAAACAATAAAACTGCATGCAGCGCGTTCCTTTCTTGTGAAAATGTCTACTAAAGGACCATTTTACAATATCCACAAATTCTATTTTTCTTTTTGCATTCAGGAGAAGCTGAAATTGTAGTTTTTGCTACATTTCTATGCAGCTGGAGAAGAAAACAACTGCTTGCCAGAAAGAATGTAAGAGGTGATAAATCTTAAGGGAAAACCTTGTTCTATTATTGTGACAATGGGACCTTTAACCTCTACATTCCAATCTTTTATGCATTGCTTATGTGTTCATTGACCACCAAGTTGAAGTTGCTAAAGTCTCAACACCCCATTTTAAGTGAGGAACTCCCCCAAAAAATCGCCAGGAGTGTGTAGATATTTGCTATTTGCATTGTCACTCATTTATTTTTATGACACCTTGGTTTTAGTAGTGGTCACATATTTTTAAAGGACATTGTGTGTCATTTAGCGCCTCATAGTGGTAAAAAAAAAAAGAACTTTAAGCAAAAATATGTCATGTTAATTTCTATAGACCTTAATCACAAGAAGCCTCAAAGGGCTGCATATACCAGATACTATTACAGACTATTATTATAACCATCCCGTGATCTAAATCCTACATGAGGGCAAGGAAAAACTCAAAAACCTCAAGTCATGATTATTTGTGACGCCCTTAATCACTTGGAGTCTCAAACGGCTTCACCGACCAGACTATTGAAATCTACAGACTAGTATTACACCATCCCCTGATCTAAAACCTAATGAAGGCAAGGAAAAACTCAAAACATCCGCTTGAGGAAAATGAAGAAACCTTAATGGGTAAAGAAAGATAGGTACCAAAGACGAGCATAACATCGAGAATTATACAAGCATGCATTCATTTTTTTAAATATGCGCAGGTCACGGAATTTGTATTTATTTTTAATAACGTTTGCCTCACTTAAAAGAATCTAATACTGTTGTCTGCCATTTTGCTGCTGCAGGTAGCCAAAAAAACCTACTAAAAGGCTGGTCAGGTTAGGTCACTTTGAGTCTCCATCCGGTTGCACTTCACAATACGGTGACATCTAGTGGTCAAATATTACACAGTGTCTTTTTAAACACAACTTTTTGGATGTGAGGGCAAACTACAGCCTGTGGGCCGTATACCTCCTGAACATATTTTATAAAGTATTACAAATAAATAAAATGTTGTTGCCCTCAAGATAAAGTTATATTCATATATGTAATTTGAACATTTTTCTTGCAACTAAGGAATGCCAGCCAACACTGCTGCTTTCTTCCCGCCTACCAATTTATTTTAAATCTACCACTTTTTCATAAATATATATATATATATATATATATATATATATATATATACCACAGCCATATCCCCTAGTGGGAGGTGGCTAGAGTCATTTCTGACTCTTTTTGGGAGATTGATTTAGAGGAGGGGATTCCCAGCCCCCTCGCTCAACCCAACTGAGGTGTTGGGAGTCATTAGGTGACCAAACACCCCAATTCCAACCCCTAATGCTTAACGCCAAGCAGGGAGGCAACTGGTACCAATGTTTTAAGTCAGGGATCGGGAACCTATGGCTCGCGAGCCATATATGGCTCTTTCTACGAGTATCTGTGGCTCAGAGACAGATTTGATTGCATGCAAAATGTCTCCATTTTGTCCAAAACTTGAATCGTCTATCCTATTCTGTCACACGCAAAGCTAAACCGGAACTTACTGACAGATGATTACTTCGCAGTATATATATGGCACGTTTTTCACTACAATTTACAGTCAAGGTGTCACACAAAAAATGGGGGGGAAAAAAACTCGTTTTAGCTGTACAACGCTAAAGAATCCTTTATATAAAAGTTCACTATGTAATCTGTGTTCAGTGTTCAGATACCTTATGATGAATCCACAGAACTGTAAATACGCCAAAACACCGGAAGAGAACTTAGTCATTTGATTGGGTGAGTGGGAGGGATGGGTGGAGCTATGCAAAAAGTACAAGCACTCCTTCCCATCTCTCGCCAAAGGTAAGCACATAAGGCTCCCTATTCTCAGAATGTTGTGACGTTTTTACAAAATAAATACTTGCATCTGGTTTTGAAACCAATATGTATGAAAAAAAAGGTCAAAAGGAGTTTAACCGATCTTGAGTCATTGCAAGAAAGAGACAAGTTTAAAGTGGTATGTTTGTTGATTTTGGGACAGGGGCTCTGGCATTATTCTCTTTTCATCATTTTTATCAAATCATCAAAAATAAATGTGCTGAAGACTAAGCTTTTGTCTGGGGCGCGGGTTTAGCAATTTAGTAAATTTGTCTCATAATATATGGTGTGGCTCTTTCCCAAAATAAAATTAATATTTTTTTGCTTTTATGGCTCTTTGAGTCAAAAAGGTTCCCGACCCCTGTTTTAAGTCTTAGGTATGACTTGGCCGAGGCTTGAACCACAACCTTCCAGTCTCGGGGCGGCCGCCATACCCCCAAGGCCACCGATCTGGTTTTCATAAATATAAACAATTTTAAAAACCGGCTCGATACTAGTATTTTATTGTACGGCATCTTTATTTTCAAGCGAGACAGAGTCTTTGTGCCTGAACAAACGGATTCCAACGATCAATTTTTTTTAAATGACCCTAAAAAAACGACTTCAAATCCCATGTATACTCGCATTTAAGCGACCCCTACAAACTGCTTTAAAATAGACACGTACTTAAATAAATTTGTTGCCAAAATATTAATAAAATGTCTATCTACCAGCTCAGTAGCCTAGATGGTAAGGCGCCCGCTTTGAGACTGGGAGGTTCGGGTTCGCGCCCCGGCCGAGTCATTCCTAAGACTTAAAAAGTGGTCGGCTGCGCCCTCTCTTGGCTGCGGCTGCATCGGGTCAGATGCAATCGACATTTCGTTCTGTGTACATTGTTACACAGAATGACAATACAAGGAAATTATTATTATTATTATTATTATCTAAATGGTAAATGGTCTGCATTTATATAGCACTTTTCAAGTCAATGAAAACTTACCCATTCACACACACACTCACACACCAATAGGGAGTCACCCATGCAAGGCGCCTACCTGCTAAATGGGGGCATTAGGGATTCAGTGATTGTGAATGCTAGTGCTAAATCAATACATGTTGAAAATTTCCGCCTGGAATGATGCTGGAATGCTAATGAAATTAAAAAAAAAAAAAAACTAATTTTTCCCAAATTGTGAGGTGTGGTGGTTATAACACAATTTTACACGATCTCTTTTCATGCTTTAGCTTTTGGGAATGCTAACACTAAATTGTAAACATTGAAACAATCCGACAATAGTTAAGGCGGAATGCTAACACTAAAAATGTAAATAATTTACCCGAAAATGCAATATGTGGAGGTTATATCAACACATCACATCTTTTTTTTGTTCATTGGATTAGCCATAGTGAATGCTAATGCTAAATTGTACACATAGAAAAATTGCACCATTGATGATTAATTATGTAGATCATGGAAATTATTGTACTCGGATAAAACTAAAAATATAACATTGTTTAACCATTTAACTCCAGCAGCGCTTTTATAGCAGACACTTGTACACCTTTTTTGTATTTTGTTAGTTTCCTTCTTCGACCCGATCATCGTCGTCGTCATTGCTTTACATTTTTTCTGTATTATTTGTGATTGCAACATCCTTTGCTGTCTGGTCATCCTGAAAGGGGGATGCCACATGCCCGGTCCATTCTCAAGGTTTGTTCATTTTCCTCATGTTGAGGTTTTTGAGTTTTTCCTTGCCCTCATGTTGGTTCCAGATCAGGGGATGGTGTCATAATAGTCTGAAAAAATAGTCTGTCTAATAACCTGTGAAGCCCTTTGAAAATCTTTGTGATTAAGGGCTATACAAATATACCTTTATCACTTATCTTCTCACAACTTATCATTATGGGCAGAAAGGGGAAATAAAACCCAAAAAATTCCAACAAAATGAGATGTGGTCCTTCACAAACGCCCCGATTGACTGAACAAGAGATCGAGCAGGGCTTTATCGCTGTTAAGTGAATTTGACCCTCCGTTTTTTACCTTATTAGCGTTATTTTACCACGGCAAAGACCCGAAACCCACCAACCTTTGGGTCCTCGACCCACCAGTAGAGAAACACTGACCTGGAACACATTATTTGCAATGGCTCCAGAGAGTAAAGTAAAACCAGGCCAAGTAAAAGCAAATACAAACACTTACACCTATGATTTATTTGAGTAAAAACACACGTTTTATGATTGTTCTCTAGTTTGCAAATAATAAAACTATATTACAATGACTTTGTGCTTTTCTAGACACGCAAAGCGCTTTTAATCATAAATAATGCCTCACTAAAGTGTTATTGAATCAATCATTGCCTGCACGGGGAAGAATTCAAACGTTAAGTTTTTACAAGGCACAAGATGGAGACAAATCCCATTTTTGAAGACCTGTCATTTTCCAAACAGCTGCAATCACTAAGTAGACCTCCTAATTCTCAACAGCCCCAACAAGTATTTGCATATATTTTAGAAACGTTCTGTATCCCCATTAAAATTGGGGATTTTTTTTTAAGTGATGTGGCAGAGGTGGGGTTGAAATCCAGCCCACGAGAACTGTGAGCCAACATGCCAAAATAGTGAACTCATCTAGTCTCGAACTCAGGCGGATTTGGTGACTGTTGCAGTTTGCTGCTGTCACCTCTGCTTGGAGGTTTAATCATTAATGTTGTGTACTATGGACATTTTCTTGGTTGAAATAATAAGATAAGATACCACATTAATCCGTTAAAAAGAATGGATGTCACTTCACTTCTTGCACCTTAACTCTGAAAATACCGAAATGTTAGTTATTGGTCCATCTAAATGCCGTGGCTTGTTCTCAAAAACTGCTCTTAACATTGACAAATGTAATAACACCCAGAGTGACTCAGTTAAGAATTTAGGTGTCATATTAGACCCCGATCTGTCCTTTCAAACACACGTTAAGAATATTATTGGAACAGCTTTTTTCCATCTTCGCAATACAGTGGAAGCTCGGTTCTTGACCATAATCCGTTCCAGAACCCTGTTCGAAAACCGATTTGTTCGATCACCGAAATCATTTTTCCCATTAAAAATAATGTAAATCGTTTTAATTCGTCCCAACACCCTGAATGTTTAGCTTGAATGTTTAACGTAAACATAAAGCTAACCCAGGCTAATCATACATTCGCGTTATCGTAATCTTATGAATAGGACTTCTTATCTTTGTGGTGGTCAGCACACCTCCTTCATATTTGGCTATTATTTCTTTCTTAAATGCAATAGTTGTACGCACTACTTTTCTTTTCTCACCTGTAGCAACTGTGCTGCTTGCACTGACTTTCTTCGGAGGCATAACAATGGGCTAAAACACCCGTACGCCGCTCAGCATGGCACCCTAGCGTACGCAGTCACGCATTACCGGCGTTCAAACTCCGATTTTTTTGACCAAACAGCGAAGCAAGAATTTCACGAAATTTTTGGTCGGACACCGATTTGTTCAAACTGAGAGGCGTTCGAAAACCGAGGTTCCACTGTATTGCTAAAATTCGGCCTATGCTGTCTCAGTCGGATGCGGGGATTATAATTCACGCGTTTGTTACCTCCCGTCTCATTGACTGTAATGCACTACTCTCCGGTCCCCCAAAGTCCAAAATCAAGAGCCTTCAGCTAGTACAAAATGCTGCAGCGAGGCTTTTAACTAAGACAAGAAAGTTTGATCACATGACCCCGATTTTAGCTAACCTGCATTGATTGGCTCCCTGTTAGCTTAAAATGTGATTTTATGGTTCTGTTGTTAATATAAAAAATCATGCATGGACTTGATATCTTTCATATTTAATTTCCCCCTATGTTCCAATCCGGAGCCTTCGCTCTGAAAACGCTGGTCTACTAGTGATCCCAAGAGCCAAGAAGAGATCCGCAGGTTTAAGAGCGTTCTCCATTTGGGCCCTGCTGTGGAATCTCTGAGATTTGATCTGCAACCTAAGTGAACCTGTTTAAATCTAGGCTTGAAACACACTTCTATTCAATAACCTATATTTCACATTGACAATGTCTGTGCATTGTTTGTTACTGCAACATCTGTTGCAGCCTGGAAGGGGGATGACCTCGTGCGGACCCTTCTCAAGGTTTTTTTTTTTTCATTTTACTCAAGTTGAGGTTTTTGAGTTTTTCCTTGCCCTCATGTAGTTTTTAGATCAGGGGATGGTGTCATAATAGTTTGTGGTTTGCAATAATCTGTGGTCTGTGCAGCCCTTTGAGACTCTTGTGATTAAGGGCGTCACAAATAATCATGACTTGACTTGACTTTTGAGGTGGAGGTCGTAAAATAAGATGCCCTATAGTGGGGGATAAAAACACGTGGTGACTGGTTGATGCGTTCCAAACCCTCGGTACCTCGGACAAAAGTATTAATAGTTTGCTGCTGTAGATGTAAAGATCACAAAGAGAACAAAAAGGAAATAAAAGCGGAATTTGTCTCAATTTGAAACGGGTAACCACAAGCCCACCTGTTGTGTACACACAACAGTGAAGCGTGTTTTCAGGCCTGGACAGTACTCGCGTGTTGTTTAGTAAACAAATAGTAAAACGTAAGTCAAGTTAAGCACCTCGGCACCCAAGTAGGTCATGCTTTCGTCCCTCCAGATGAAACGGGACATAAGAAAGCAGCCATGTCACTCGGGTCAGGGTGACACAACACACTCTTTTGTTCAACAGCAGGGGCCGACAGCTTTCGCTGGTTTACCCCTGCCGCATCATACAGGTGCCCTGTCCATCCCTTAGAACGCGTCCAAACATCCCACTATCCTTTTACAACACCTCCATTCATTCCTATCACCAACAAGAGCTCCAGCTTCCACTAGATTTAGACCTCTTTCCACTCAATACACCATCCATCTACGTGGATGGCGGCCTTCCTCTCGGTCTCCTTCCATTGACTTCTGCTCCGTAGATCCTCTTCAACAATCGCTCCTCATTCATCTTCTCCATATGTCCAAACCAACCCAGTACTCTATTATCCACACGCTTGCTCAGTTCCACTACTACTCCAGTTATGTCTCTCACAATTTCATTTCTCAATCTATCCAATCTTGTCACTCGTAACATACTCCTCAAACACTTCATCGAAAAAAAATTAATATGTGGCCAGTAATGTTGACCCTAGTATAAAATAAATTTGTAGCAAAAAAAAAAACACAATTTCCCTAGCTGATGGCAGTAGCCCTTTAGCCACCTTGCCCATGGCGTTCTATGATCATTTTAGACCACCCAATTTCCAAAATGGAAACTAATACAAAAAAAGGAAAGTTAAATGTGTGTGGAAACCGGAGTATTTTTACACCAAAATTTAAACCAACTGCCTTATTTACCAAGAGACTGTAGCTGTTTCTGTCAGGAACAGAACAAGACAGGACCCACTTGCGTTGCGTTTCTCACAGGTTTTATTAGAAGAAAGGAAAAGGGTTGTGCCCACGATCCGGGGATTGCAGGAAGCAAGTCGCTCTGAACGCGGAAGTGGATCTTCCGTGTCGAGCGATGGCGGTGTTGGGAACGGGAAAAACAGGTCAGTAGGCGCTCTAGGAGAGCAAAAACGTGTTCAGGGTCGGAAGCGAGTCGTGAGCCAGAAAAGGAGAGTAGACGTAGTCGAGGACAAAAGAGGTTGAAAGCCGGGACGGGAGAGTAGAGTGGTCAGGATCAAAAATGGGTCAAAGCAAACAGACAGGAGCAAAAAACAGGTGGAAGTCAGGGTCGAAAAAAGGCTTGCCTAGAGTTAACTGAGGATGGACTGACTAAAGGGGATTAACAGGACAGGGTTTAAATAGTGGGAAAGTCGTTCCGTCAACAAGCTGCGGGGCCAATTGGGCGCCATGACAACCGTGACAGTTTTCAAAGAATAGAATAGCTGGATGAAACCTGCTGACTACAAAGCACTGTTAACGAATGCTGTGAAAAAGTGAAGCAACTGAAAGCTGTTTTAACGGAAGAGCAGGGCTTTTTCACGAGACCCTGCGAGTCAAACGAAAATGCTACTATAGTGAGCTACGAGGTTGTGACGCTGATCACCACGCAAACCTTTCACGGAGGGTGAATTTATTCAAGAACGCCAGGCTGATTAGACGATTCTCACACCTTTTTAACTCACCAAATCTGGCCCGCTTTCTGAAAACTTTTGAAGTTTTAGCCAGACACCAAAGATCTCATCTCATCTCATTAGCTACACCGCTTATCCTTAGTAGGGTCGCGGGGGTGCTGGAGCCCATCCCAGCAATCATCGGGCAGTGGGCAGGGGACACCCTGAACTGGTTGCCAGCCAATCGCAGGGCACACGGGGACAGACAACTCACTCGCTCATTCACAACAAGGGACAATTTGGACCGGCCAATTCACCTGAAATGCATGTTTTTGGAATGTGGGAGGAAACCAGAGTGCCCGGAGGAAACCCACGCAAGCACAGGGAGAACATACAAATTCCGCACAGGAAGTCTGGAGCTGGATTTGAACCCACGCAGGAGGTTCCCAAGACATGAACTGTGCCGCACACGCGCTAACCACTGCGCCGCCGTGCTGCCCGACACCAAAGATATTTTTTAGAATAACCAATTCTCTTAAGTGATGGCAAAAACAAGTCTCTTGTTTATCAGGCCGTCACGCGAATGCCAGTCAACTATCCACGGATGACAATTAGGCAATTATGGGAAAACGTGGTGCTCGGAATGTTGACTACGGCCTTTGTGTTTCTGCTGCTTCTCCCAGAAATAAAGCTTTTTTTGTTTGCTGGGGCTTTGACTTGACCGTGACTGGGCAAACTGGCATTCTTCTTCCGTTTCATTGATAATCGGTCGCTCATGTACAATGATGACCTGGGATATTGCCAGGGTTGGTTAGGGTTACTTTAACTGGATTACTTTCAATGACTTTTGGATTACTCCAATACCAAATATGCTAATAAAAGACAAAAGAAACTAAATATGAATGAAATGATGACTCACAACACGTGGTAAGCTTTCTCTCCTGGCTTTGATCTCTTTGATTTCGGCAAAACTAACATAAAATGCCACAGAAACAAAATGAAAATCAATCCAAACAGCTTGCCAACATCATTTTTGCCGTTCCATGTATTCCGTTACTCCCCAAGCCTGCACAAAATTTAGTACCGTATTTTCACGACAAGGTCTAACATTTAAACACAGAAGAAAAGATGCTTACTTATGAGCAACATTTTTTGTCAACTGTATTTTTAAAACTACGGCACACCATACTGATGTGCGCAGTCTCAGTTACACACACATAAGACATACCTGATAAAGCACCAGGGTTGGGTAGGGTTACTTTAACTGGATTACTTTCAATTACTTTTGGATGTATGCTAATAAAAGACAAAAGAAACTAAATATGAATCAAATGATGACTCACAACACGTGGTAAGCTTTCTTTCCTGGCTTTGATCTCTTTGATCTCCGGCAAAACTAACATAAAATGCGACAGAAACAAAATGAAAATGAATCCAAACAGCTTGCCAACATCATTTTTGCCGTTCCATGTATTCCGTTATTCCCCAAGCCTGCACAAAATGGAGTCATTTTATTCATATTTAGTTTTTTTTGTCTTTTATTAGCACATTTGGTATTGGAGTAATCCAAAAGTCATTGAAAGTAATCCAGTTATTTTAGGCCATGATGCCCTTTTAGCTTCATTTACCAATCAGTGTTGGGACTTAAACGTTACAAAGAACCATGTTCCTGGAACACAATGACTTTTCTCCGTAACGAAAACTAACACAGGCCAGTTACGACCTGTGAGTACATTTCTATTGGCCCGCGGCCTCTGTCATAAAATTAATGATATGTGGAACCCGCCAGTAATGTTGACTGCAGTATAAAATAGATTTATACCAAAAAAAAAAAAAAATCACCATTTCACCAGATGATGGCAGCAGCCCTTGGCTATTTGTGAGAATTTTAATCCCCCCCCCCCATTTCTGACATTGAAACTTCCATTTATCCATCCATTATCTACACCGCTTATCCTCAGTAGGATCGCGGGGGTGCTGGAGCCCATCCCAGCCATCTCCGGGCAGTGGGCAGGGGACACCCTGAACTGGTTGCCAGCCAGTCGCAGGGCACACAGGGACAATCAATTCGCTCGCTCATTCACACCTAGGGACAATTTGGACTGGCCAATTCACCTGAAATGCATGTTTTTGGAATGTGGGAGGAAACCGGAGTGCCCGGAGGAAACCCGCGCAAGCACGGGGAGAACCTGCAAACTCCGCACAGAAGGGTTGGTAGCTGGATTTGAACCCATGACCTGAGAACTGTGCCGCTGCCCGCATTGGAACTTAAAAAAAAAGGGAAGTTGACTGTAAGGGGCCGCAGCAAGTGGAAATAGGAGAAAAATTGGCGAAATCTGAAACAACTGGGTCTGCCTAATTTGCCAAGAAACTGGCTATTTTCAAACAATATATCAAGAGGCACCTCCAGACAAAACATGCTTACGACAAAAAGCTTACTTGAAACAAACACTGTGAAAAGGTGAAGCACCTGGAAGCTGTTTTAACGGCATAGCAGCGAGTACAACTTACAAAACATCTCCGCCCGGATGGCCGACCACTTTTTCAAGGAAAAAAAAAACCCCCCGACAGATTTTTCTATCAAATCAAACGTTTGCTGTATTCCAACTTCGAAATCTTCGTTCGGTTTGGAAATTTCGGTTCATTTTGTTACTTTGCATACTCGGCAGCCAATCAGAAACCTGCATCGAATAACTTCCTGCTTCCGGACCTGGCCGAGCCTTATAAGGTCGTGCATTTGCATATCACTGTGCAAAGTAGACGCACAGAGAACACAAGAAAAATGGAGAAGTGGTTAGGAATCAAGCCAAAACCTCAGCCCCAGAACAAAGATTCAAAAGAAGCTAAAAATATTGCCGACGCTACAAAACGTATGCGTACATTAAAAGCATCTTGGAAAGAGGAGTTCACGTTGATTGTAGCAGAGGACGCAACGCAAACATATTGCATGAATAAAGACGAGTAAATTCAGGTAAATACTGATGACAGATGGAAAAAAGCGATGTCATATACATACAATGAATGTTATAAGTAGATTTATAATAAACTTAATTTTAAAGTGTTGTTTTGTTATATGTTCTGATTATCAATCCTTAATACTTTACAACAATGTTTTTTTTCTTCTTTATAATTAATCATGGGCAGCACGGCGGCGCAGTGGTTAGCGCGTGTGCGGCACAGTTCTAAGGTCTTGGGAACCTCCTGTGTGGGTTCAAATCCAGCTACCGGACTTCCTGTGTGGAGTTTGTATGTTCTCCCCGTGCTTGCGTGGGTTTCCTCCCACATTCCAAAGACATGCATTTCAGGTGGATTGGCCGGTCCAAATTGTCCTTAGGTGTGAATGAGCGAGCGAGTTGTCTGTCCCCGTGTGCCCTGCGATTGGCTGGCAACTAGTTCAGGGTGTCCCCTGCCCACTGCCCGGTGATTGCTGGGATGGACTCCAGCACCCCCGCGACCCGACTGAGGATAAGCGGTGCAGCTAATGAGATGAGATGAGATAATTAATCATCTTATTGTGTTTCAAGTTATGAAAAATGGGGCTGGCAACTTTTCAGAGTGTCAGCTAACTTTTTCTCATGAGTTTCAGACACTGGTTAAGGTTGTTAATATTGTCAAATAAAGATGTTTAGGGCTTTCAATGATATTCCATAACCAAATGTGTCCTTCACGGCATGTGTTTCTGCTTTTCCACCAGCCCACGTTGGACGAATCAGACATCAGGAAATCATTTGAACTGCTTATATGAGGAACAGGGGCGCTGCCAAGTGGGTTTAAGACAAAAAGTAGGGCAACTCCTCGGCCATACGTTAAAAATGCCCAACTATGCTATGTTATGAAAGGATTTAGCATCGCTAGCATTTATAAAACGTTATTAGAGTGGAGTGAGGATAAGCAGTTTGGATAATGGATGCATTTGGTAGCAAGTAGTGACAAGACACCAAGTTTTCTTCATCATCATCCATCCAACCATCCATTATCTGCGCCGCTTATCCTCAGTAGGGTCGCGGGGGTGATGGAGCCCATCCCAGCTATCTTCGGGCAGTGGGCAGGGGACACCCTGAACTGGTTGCCAGCCAATCGCAGGGCACACGGGGACAGACAACTCGCTCGCTCAATCACACCTCGGGACAATTTGGACCTGCAAATCCACCTGAAATGCATGTCTTTGGAATGTGGGAGGAAACCGGAGTGCCCGGAGGAAACCCACGCAAGCACGGGGAGACCGTGCAAACTCCACACAGGAGGTTTGACCTCAGAACTGTGCCGCACACGCGCTGAACACTGCGCTGCCGTGCTGCCCTTTCTTCATGATCACTGTACTGTAATTAGTTCTAACCTCTAATCCCGATCACGGCTCACGGACCCCTTAAAAATTTGCTGTGGTGTGTCTCGGGCAAGTACAGCCTAGTGGCGCCCATCCCTCTCCAGACTGCTCTTCAGGGTGAGGGTTTTCTCCCCCACATGTAACAGATAATACTGGTTTCCATGGTTACCAGTAGCAGGACAAGCCTCGTGATCTGACTCAGATACAGCACCTTCATCATTTGGTCGGCGTTGTTTTTCCGGTGTACAGCGTCATCCCGCTCTTCAGAGATGATCGGGGAAGCAGCATTTTGGTGTCAAAACTGATTCTAGGTCTCAAATCACTGGGTCCGGAATTTTAAGTATCAACCGATATCGTTTTTTAATGACCGATTTCGATACGAATTATTAGCATTAGGAAGAGGCCGATACCCGATATTTGGAGCCGATATTTATTTGTTGTAAAAGCTCATAAACAGGCGTAAAAATATTTGTTATAAATTTAAACAAATCTTAAACAGCTTTCTGATACTTTTCTACAGTTAACAAATTAGAATTTCACAACTAACATGACTAATCTGTAACTAAAACCAAAAACTAAATCTAAAAGAAATTAGGCTCAGCGGAAATTTGTAAAAAGGTACATAAAAACTTGAATAACTACCAGGTAGTTTTTCCAATAAATATATAAAAATGTCAATACAATTAGCCTGACTTAAATGAACTTAAACAGAAAAGGCATCAAGGTTTCAACACAGCTAGTGGATTGACGAACTAATGTTATGGTAACAGCTAATCACTTAGCCTTCTGCTTCAGTGTGCTTTTTATGCTCTCTCTCAACCACAAACACACACGCTCAATTGAACTAATGTTATGATAAGAGCTAATATATCAGTCTCCACCTTAACATTCCTTCCCTAAAACAAGTTAATGACACTTTTTACGCTATCTGTTAATCACAAACACGCTTTTCTACCTTTTTCAAATTTTCATATTATCAATGGAATGTCGGGAGGAGTTAGCAAAGCTGCCGCTCTAACGTTATTGTCCCTGCTGAGCCTCCGGTCACTTAGCTAATCAGAAGGTGCATGGTGGGTGGCGTCTGAGGAGAAAGAGAAGTAGGGGAGAGGGAGAGCGAGGCTCTGCTGCATCTGAGCTTAAATATGAATCTGTCAAATTCCTAAATACGGGTGCAGATAATCATAGTACCATACAAATTGCATCATTTTTAGCTTTCATCATTAAAACACACACACAAATCAGTTTACCTGGATTCACACAGATATACAAACTATTAGATAGATAGATAGATAGATAGATAGATAGATACTTTGTTCATCCCCGAAGGGAAATTCACATTTCCAGCAGCATCCCTGAGCTGAGAACAATCGAGAACAATCGAAAATAACACGGGAGCTGCTGGAGTGGCTGCCATTCGTGACGGCGCCGGAAGAAAAGATTCAATTTGAATCATGTACAAACAAACAAACAAACAAAATATTCATGTTTCAATAAGTGGAGTGTTAATAAAATGGGGGGAAAATAATTTCTGATACTGATATAACCAGGTAAAACTAATTTTAAGTTACCTGTCCAAATGAATGTTGTGCCATCTCACCTTTCCCACTCTCTCTCCTCTCACCTTTCCCACTCTCTCTCCTGCAGTTGACTTGCTGCTGCTCGCTCCTGAAACTAATATTTACCTCTTTGTGTATTGTGCAGTCCCTTCTCAAAAATCGTAATGAAGATATTACTGATAATATAGCATAAAAAATAAAAAAATCTCAGGAGCCGCTTGGAAGGCAAAAAAAACTGTTTTCTAAATAGAACTGTCCTATTGGGTTTGAGCAAGTGGGAGCCGTAAGGCTTCACATGACAACACCATAATGACTTGGGAGCAGGCCTGTTGGCGTCATTTCCACACGCTCATTAAAAGACACCTAACGTGCAGTATGTTCTTATTGTCTGATGTGTTATTGACCTAAACAAGAAAGTTTGCGTTAAGAGGGCCATCATTTTGAAACCAAGTTGTGTATTTTAATAAAAAAATTAACTTTTTTCTCAAGATGGTTAATCTAAGAATCAAAGAATTGTTGAAAGACTATTCCTTCGTTGAAGTTTTACGGCTTTTGCATCCACGGGCACCATCAAGGGCAAAGTTGACGTGGAAATTGTTTCCCCCCTCAGCCACCACCGTTTTATGATAGAGTTTTATGATAGAAGATGACTCAACATAAATTGTAGTCAGACGTGTTCAATAAGTATATGTTGGGAAAAGTTCATGTAAGAATTAAACAATTAGGGCAGGGCTGTGTATGTTTGTACCACAGCCATACCCAACAAGTGGGAGTAGAGTCAAGAAGACACTTACATTTTTGCCTCTTTCTGGGAGATTAAACACTCAAACCAACTAATGTGTCACAACACCATTAGGTGAATAAACCCCCCAATTCCAAACCCTAATGCCCAAGCAGGGAGGCCACAGGTGTCATTCTTACTTATGACTCAGCCGAGCCTAGTACCAATGACATCACAAACTCGGGGCGGATGCCCCATCCCCAAGGCCACCGAGATGGTTATTTATCTTACACTGTATACAAATTGACAAAAGTCGAAAGTGTGCATAGTGTTCTCAGAAGTGTTGGGCACGTTACTTTGAAAAAGTAATTCGTTGTAGCTACTCACTACTTCTTCCAAAGAGTAACCGAGTTAGTAACTGAGTTACTCTATGATAAAAAGAATGAAATACCAGAAAAAGTAACCATTTCTGTTACTTTGAAAATAAGGTTTGTCTCAAATCATTTTAATTTTTCTGAGCATTATTCAAGACAGTTGAGTTATTACTCGAAAAATGCATGATACAGTTTCTTTAAAATATGGCAGTCAGGTCAAAGTGAAGTCATGATTCTTCTACATTTGACACAATCGGGTGTTTGGACAGAGATTTCCAATGACGCTTGAGGGAGGGGAGGCAGCCCCCCCTTTGGCAACCCAAACAGCACATAAATGGGGAACACCCATCAGCGCTCACTCATCATGCCATATTCTACACTAAGTTCGACACCCGTCTGCTATATTTCAAGTTTAGAGCTTTATTTTTGTGATTTTTAAAAATGACGTGGGCTAATGAAAACATATCCTGATGTAGGTTTCGTCAGTCCAGGGTTGGGTAGGGTTACTTGAACTGGAGAACTTTCAATGACTTTCGGATGACTCCAATACCAAATATGCTAATAAAAGACAAAAGAAACTAGATATGAATAAAATGATGACTCACAACACGTGGTAAGCTTTCTCTCCTGGCTTTGATCTCTTTGATTGTATACTCTTCAATGTCTTGTTAAAGGTAGCTCTAACATTTAAACACAGAAGAAAAGATGCTTACTTATAAGCAACATTTTTTGTCAACTGTATTTTTAAAACTACGGCACACCATACTGATGTGCGCAGTCTCAGTTACACACACATAAGGCATAACTGATAAAGCACCAGGGTTGGGTAGGGTTACTTTAACTTGATTACTTTCAATTACTTTTGGATATATGCTCATAAAAGACAAAATAAACTAAATATGAATAAAATGATGACTCACAACATGTGGTAAGCTTTCTCTCCTGGCTTTGATCTCCGGCAAAACGAACATAAAATGCGACAGAAACAAAATGAAAATAAATCCAAACAGCTTGCCGACATCATTTTTGCACAAAATTGAGTCATTTTATTCATATTTCGTTTCTTTGGTATTTTATTAGCATATTTGTAATTGGAGTAATCCAAAAGTAATTGAAAGTAATCCAGTTAAAGTAACCCTACCCAACCCTGGATTTAGATGAACATTTCGATAAACAATCTGTTCCCGAGTAGAATCTAGTAAACCAATTGTTGTTTTAGCGGTTTAGTTTTAGCGGTTTAGTGATCATTCAGAGTTCCTGCCTGGAATCATCTTCAGATCACACATGACATCATCGTGATGTAAACATCAGCAAAAGAAGACTGTCCATTCTGTAGTTTTTACTCTTATTTTGAGTAAATAGATCAATAAATATTTGTACTGTAAAGACGATTATGCCACTCATTAGTTTATACCGGACAGGAAACACAGGCAGGAAACCAGACAGAGTCAAAGCCCACGTGTTGCGTGTGCAGAGGTTTGTTGACGGACTAACAAAGGGTGTGTGAGAGCAAATCCAAACAGCCTGCCAAGATCATTTTTGCCGTTCCATGTATTCCGTTACTCCCCAAACCTGCACAAAATGTAGTCATTTTATTCATATTTAGTTTCTTTTGTCTGTCCCGACACCGCCTTCGCTCGCCACGGAAGTCCCACTTCCGCGTTCAGAGCGACCTGCGATCACCGGATCGTGTGTGCAATCCTTTCCTTTCTTCCCAATAAAATTGAGAGAAACGTCACGCAAGTGGGTCCTGTCTCTGTTCTGTTCCTGACACATGCACTTTTATACAATAGTTCATTTATTTTTGCTTAATTTTTAATTTATTTCGATTTTGAGGCTCACCAACTGTTTGCATTAGAGGTCTCCCACAAAAGTTAGTGTTTAGTCTCTTATTTTTCTTTATGTAAATATCAGATGTTAAATCTTAAAGGGAAAATCCTAAAAACATATTTGTTATTTTACTTTAGTTATCAGTATTGTTCATTAATTCTAATAAGAATTATCGATCTGAAGGAGCGGCAGTAGTTCAGGAGGTAGAACGCTCGTCTTGGGATCCCAGTTCGAATCCCGGCTCGTCCGTGTTACATGTCGAAGTGTCCTTGGGTAAGACACTGAACCCCTAATACCCCCAATAAGCAGGGTTAGCGCCTCACATGGCTGCAAGGCCGCTATTGGGAAATGTGGAGCACATTGTAAAGCCCTTTGGGAAGTCATTGACTTGAAAAGCGCTGTAGAAATGCAAATCATTTCATTTCATAATGTTAAAATCAATTGTTTTTAATAAATTATATTTTTTACCATTAGAAGGCGCTAACCGATATGTTAATCGAGGACTGAATGTGAGAAATAAACATTAAAGCTAAAAAGCGTTTTAAGGTAAAATCAGGTGTCATATTTCGTTGCATCGTTTGATATACTTGATAAATCAATTAGAAGGGGATATTTATTTATTTTTTTAGTGCAGTGTTTCTCAACCGGTGGGTCGCAACCCTAAAGTGGGTCACATACCAATTTTCAGTGGCTCGCTGGCCTCCACTTTGGCAAAAAAAAAAATCAAAGAATAAAAATAACTGAAGGTTAATTGCACTCTCTAAAGCAGGGGTGTCAAACTCATTTTAACTCGGGGGCCACACGATAGAACAAACATTCTGTCGGGGGCCGGACTAATGAGGATGGAAGAATGAAATGGAGAGATGGACGGAAAGAAAGTAAAAAAGAAGAATGAAAAGGAAAGATGGGGGAAAGAAAGAATGAAATAACAAAAGAAAGAAAAAGGAAGAATGAAAAGGAAAGATGGAGAGAAAAAAAGAAACTAAGAAAGAACGAAAGAAAGAAAGAAAAAAGGCATGAAAAGGAACAATGGAGAGAAAGAAAGAAACAAAGAAAGAAAGACTAGTAGATTGAGGAGAAAGAAAAAGAGAGAAAGAGGGAGAGAAAAAGAGACAGGGTGGGACAAAGCAAGAGAGAAAGAAAGAGAGATAAAAGAGAGTAAGAGAGAGAGAATGTGAGAAACAAAAGAGATAAAAAGACAAATAGTGAGAGAGGGGGAAAAAAGAGAGAGAAAAAGAAATCCAAACGAAAATAGAGAGAGAGAAAGAGGAAAGGAATGAAAGAGAGAAGGGGAGAAAGGGGAAGGGGACACAAGAGAGAGAGAGAAAATACAAAGAAAAGGAAAAATGGAAGAGAGAGCAAAAGAAGGTAAAAAGACACAGATAGAGAACGAGACAAAAAGGAACAAAGAAAGAAAAAGAGAGACAGAGCGAGTGGAAGAGAGAGGGATAGAAAGTGAAAGAAAATGGAGGAAGAGAGAGAGAGAGGGGAAAAGAGAGAGAAAGAAAGAAAGAAATACAGTACAGTGTCACTGTGAGAGGCGCCTGGCTTTGGCGAAATCAAGTGGACATATTTCTCACTGCAGCTCGTTTTTCTCTTGCGCTTCCTTCAGTGTTGTCTCGCGGGCCGGATTCAATCCCTTAGCGGGCCTGATCCGGCCCGCGGGCCGCCTGTTTGACACCTGTGCTCAAAAGAGACGCTGGGTAATATTTATCCACTAGATGTCGCAGTATTGTGTAGTGTGACCAAAATTGAGTGCTAAAAAGCTCAAGACCCGGTGAAAACATATGTAGGCCTGGAGAGGGATGGGCACCACTACAAGTAATGGTGCCCCTACAATCCTAGTGGTTAAGGGATCCAACCAACCAACTGAGTTATGCAATGCTGTTTTGGCTGAACTATTTCCCATAATGCTTCACTACAACTCAGTAAAATGTGGCATTGTGATTAAATGTGTGAAGATGGAATAAATTCTAATGCATTTTCCTTTAACATTTTGATTAATAATCTATATATCTTTACTATTAAAACAGTTGAGAATTGATACAGATTTTCCAATGCTGAATTATTATCTTTTTGGTTATAAAAAAGCTTGTGAACACAGAGTTAGATTCTTTACTTATTATTTTATTTTGTATTACTTTTTTTAATGAAAAAAAAAAGAAGTAACCAGCCAAAGCTCTGGACCTACAATCGCCCCTGTCGGGCCCCATATGTGGGCCCCAGACCCTTATTTTAAAAGCATTCTCTTAAATACTGTACATTTCGTAGTGTCTATTGATGCATTCATGTACCCCTGGAAATATCGGCTTTACGATAATAAACCCTAAAAAAATTATCTAACGTGATTTTAGATTAATGTAAAATCGTACAATGTGCATAATCAGCGAGTTCTGAAATCAAAAACTATGACCTGCAGTTTTATAGAATTATTTATGTATTCATTAAATAGCGTCGTCAGTGCATTCGAATGCAAAATGCGTCCCGGCAACCTCGGCAACGTCTAAAAAAAACGTACTTCCGTTTTTGGGTTGTCAAAATAAGGTCCTCATAAAATAATAAATAATAAGAAAATAATAACACTAATAAAAACAACGAAAATAAACCACAAATGTATTCAGTTCAAGGGGTTTGTTTAGTCACGTGATCATACCACCATTTCCGAGGGAACGTAAACGCCTCTATCACTATCAAGTAAGTGCATAACTTTCTTGAGTGTCAAGTTTTTAACACCATTGCGCACTGTTCGAAAGAAGAAGACGAGAAGTTAAAAAAGAAAGTCGACGAAACCAAGGGAAAGTCCACAAACGCCCTTCGTCAATTGCGCGTCGCTTCCTGTACTCGGAGCTGGTATAAAAGTGCTCGCGAGCAAGTCAATGCGGAGAAGCCAGCGTCAACTGCCGCACGGGACAGAAAGACACGGACGCTTCCAAAATGGTGAGTGACTGTCAATAGTTTCCAGCTAGTTTTACTTTTATTTTATAAAAAATACTCGTAACAAGGTTGTAATTTGACAAGCGTCACTTAACATTTTTAGAATTCAAGTCGTGGGTTAATATTTAAAAAGAAAAACTTATTATTAAGTGGTACAAAATACTTTCATTCAAGAAAAAAAACTTTATTGCTCATTGACTGTAACTTTAAAGGGACAGTATGTACCGTTTAGCGTCTCCTAGTTGTTAAGAACACAATTAAAATAAAAACAATATGATTGAATATGGAATATATCATAATTATAATAATAATAAAGAGACAATGATTTGTATTAAGTGGTACAAAATACTTTCATTCAGGAAAAAAACTTTATTGGTCATATACTGTAACTTTAAAGGGACAGTGTGTACCGTTTAGCGTCTCCTAGTGGTTAAGAACAATATTAAAATAAAAACAATATGATTGAATATGGAATATATCATAATTATAATATTAAAGAGACAATGAGTTGTATTAAGTGGTACAAAATACTTTCATTCAGGAAAAATAAACTTTATTGCTCATTGACTGTAACTTTAAAGGGACAGTATGTACCGTCTAGCGTCTCCTAGTGGTTAAAAACACAATTAAAATAAAAACAATATGATTGAATATGGAATATATCATAATTATAATAATAATAAAGAGACAATGATTTGTATTAAGTGGTACAAAATACTTTCATTCAGGAAAAAAACTTTATTGCTCATTGACTGTAACTTTAAAGGGACAGTATGTACCGTTTAGCGTCTCCTAGTGGTTAAGAACAATATTAGAATAAAAACAATATGATTGAATAAGGAATATATCATAATTATATTAAAGAGACAATGAGTTGTATTAAGTGATACAAAATACTTTCATTCAGGGAAAAAACTTTATTGCTCATTGACTAACTTTAAAGGGACTGTATGTACCGTTTAGCGTCTCCTAGTGGTTAAGAACAATAAAAAATAAAAGCAATATGATTGAATATAGAATATTTTCATGATAATAATAATATTAAAGAGTACAAAATACTGTCATTCAGGGGAAAAAAACATTGATTTGAATACTAGGTATAAATACATCAAATATACCAATGATCATTCTTTTTTATTTAAAGTATTATTTTCTTCTTTTTATATATTAATTACCTACTTATGAGGTAGTACAGTGAAATAATTGACATAACTTCATTTTCAAACATTTTCGGAAAGTTTTTTATAAATTAAAGTGTACCTTCGTTCAAAAAGGGTTGAAAACACTGTCAGGACCAGAACGAAAACAGGACCCACTCTCACAAATTTTATTAGAAGAAAGGGAGAGGGTTGCGCCCATGATCCGGGGATTGCTGGACACGGGAAGCAGGTCGCTCTGAACGCGGAAGTGGGACTTCCATGGTGAGCGATGGCGTTGTCGGGAACGGAAAAAAGGGGTCAGTGGCCGGGATAGAAGAGCAAAAACGTGTTCGGCTCGGAAACAAGTCAAAAGCCAGGAGAGGAGAGAAGACTTGGTCGAGATCAAAAACGTATCGTTATTCGGGACGGGAGAGCAGACGTGGTCGAGATCAAAACAGGTCGTAATTCGGGACGGGAGAGCAGATGTGGTCGAGATAAAAACAGATCGTAGCGGGAGACAAACAGGAGCAAAAAACAGCACAGGCGAAAAAGGGATTGCCGGGTAAAAACAGAGTTTTGTAGACGGACTGACAAAAGGGGACTGACAGGACAGAGTTTAAATACTGACAGGGAGCCAATCTGTCAACAAGCTGCAGCTGGTGCCACATGGGCGGGGCCTATTGGGCGCCACGGCAACCGTGACACACTGCATTAGACAATTAGTGAAATCTAGTGGTTAAATATTACACACTGGGGCTTTAACAATAATGTGCGGCACATTCTCAAGATTTCTTCATTGTTCTCATGCTGAAGTTTTTGAGTTTTTCCTTGCCCTCATTTAGGTTTTGGATCAGGGGATGTTGTAATAGTAGTCTGTAATCCTTACAGACCTTTAAGACTTGTGATTAAGGGCTATCCAGATAAACATGACTGGACCTGAATAAGCAAAAATACATAAACTACCATTTTTTTTAGTCAGAAAAATGTGTTTTTAGTGTACATAACATAATCCTCACCTTGAGGGAGTTGCGTGCATGTTAACCTTTTGACGTAAAAAGCGGTAAAGGTTAAAATGCTCTTTATTTTTGCGCGTGAAACACAATATGTCTCCATAATACTAAAAAAAAAAAAATTGTGCTTGTTTAAAACTAAAAGTACCAAACTTTTACCTAATCCGAATCTAATGCAAACGTTGGAGTGGTTTATTCATCCACAAAAAAATGGTCTCACTTAGGGTTAGGGTTAGGTACAAGGGTTAGGCATGAGGGTTAGGAACGAGGGTTAGGAACAAGGGTTTGAAACAATGGTTAGGTACAAGGGTTAGGGCGCAAAATAAAGCAGCTGTAGATGGGAATTAGTGTTTCTGTAGTGCAGTGGTTAGCATATTCGTCTAACACCTGAAAGGTCATGGGTTTGAGAGGGTTAGGGTTAGGTACAAGGGTTAGGTACAAGGGTTAGGCATAAGGGTTAGGAACGAGGGTTAGGAACAAGGGTTAGGAATAATGGTTAGGTACAAGGGTTAGGGCGCAAAATAAAGCAGCTGGAAATGGGAATTAGTGTTTCTGTAGTGCAGTGGTTAGCATATTCGTCTAACACCTGAAAGGTCCTGGGTTTGAGACCGGGTGGACCTGCTACACAAAAACCTTACGGAAGGCTGGGCAAAAAAATTAAAAGAAAATGCCGCAGTTTGGTCAATCTGAGCTTCCAGAGTTTGTATTCTTCCTTGTGTTCAAAAGCACTCGTTTTTAGTTCCACGACACGGGCTGCCATTTTCAGGACAAGCGGAAATTGGAGAATTTTTTTCACCAAAATCCAAAACAACTGCTGGTGCCGAATTCACCAAGAGACAGTGGCTGTTTTCAAAGGATATGATATGAAGAGGCAATGCCAGACGAAACATGCTAACATGCTTACCAAATATTAGCGCTGCTGTATGTATATTTTTGACCCAGCAGATCTGATCACTTTTTCTGTTAACCCATAATAAAGTCATAAAAGAACCAAAGCTCATGATGTCACGACCAGCACCCAATAGCGTAACGTTTTCTCACACTTTTATTGAAAGAAAGAGAAAGGGTAGCGCCCGCGATCCGATGCTCGCTGGACAAACTAGACGGGAACGAAACTGGAAACCGATATTAAACAGGACAGGAAATACCAACAGGAAACAGGACCAAGGCAAAACCCACGTCCTGCGGGGCAGAGGTTCGTTGACAGACTGACAAAGGGAGAGTGAGAGCACTGAGCTCAAATATCCCGGCTACTGACCCGTTTTTTTCCGTTCCCGACACCGCCATCGCTCGCCACAGAAGTGCCACTTGCGCGTTCGGAGCGACCTGCTTCCCGCGACCAACGATCACCGGATCGTGCGTACAATTCTTTCCCCTTCTTCCCATTAAAACTGTGAAAAACGCTACGCGAGTGGGTCCTGTTTCCGTTCTGGTCCTGACAAAATGCACTCGGATTAATTCAATGATTTTATCACATGGAATCAGATGTATCTTTATTATCATTGATAACAACATAGTCAACATTGTTTGAGGCGAGATTAGATTCAGGATCAACACGAAAAAAAGACTTAAAAGAGAAAAATAAGAGAAATTGGCAGACATATTTACAGAGTTGTACAGCACTTGGAGATGGGTCTTAGTTGTAAATGCATCAGAACGATGACATTTAGCAGCAATATGAATTCCAACTAAGGCGATGAATAAGAAATTAATGTCCAGTTAAAATATGACTGACTGCCCTGAAATATAGAGAGCGCACCACAACCCAAATTTCACAATACGTGCTAAATGGCATTTATTGATGTTTCCCCTCTTCAGACAGACTGACAAAGGGAGAGTGAGAGCACTACTTTGAACCACCTTTTTGGACTTTTTTTTTTTTTTTTTTATAACCTTCTTGCACTCTTCAACTGAAATGGCGTAAAAGGGCCATAAATGAAGAGGGCCATAAAGTAATCGAGTGGTTGTAGTAATAAAAGGCAACCGACTTGGAGAAGCAAACTATATTACAGCCTTGTTATCCTGAGAGTGGGATTACCACTTGTGAGGCCCCTTCTCAAGGTTTCTTCCTTTTCTCATGTTGGGATTTTTGAGTTTTTCCTTGCCCGCATGTTGGTTCTAGATCAGGGGATGGTGTAATTTTAACCTGTACAGTCTTGGAGACATTTTGTGATTAAGGGTGTCAAATAAATGTGTCTTGACTTGACTCATGAATAAGATTTTTATGTCGATCCACAACCATAGATTCTCTTACCTTAACAAAATCTTCCAAATCTTGGGGTTTTCTGTTACTCAATGCAAAACATTAGATAAATGAACATTTTTACTTTAAAACATTAAAGAAGCTGTACGGAATTTGAAACCCTTTTACTTGCAGCCGCCATCTCCTGGCTCGTGTCATCATTGCAGCCTCTGTCTAGCTCCTTAAATTGTGCATGGAAGTGGGTGCATTTCTCAGACATGCTCGTATAAATCCATAAATCCATCCATCCATTATCTGCACCGCTTATCCTCAGTAGGGTTGCGGGGGTGCTGGAGTCCATCCCAGCTATCTCCGGGCAGTGAGCAGGGGACACCCTGAACTGGTTGCCAGCCAGTCGCAGGGCACACAGGGACCGACAATTTCCCTGCTCATTCACACCTAGGGACAATTTGGACCGGCCAATTAACCTGACATGCATGTTTTTGGAATGTTGAAGGAGGAGAACATGCAAACTCCACACAGGAGGTTCGATCTCATGACCTCAGAACTGTGCCACACACGCTCTAACCACTGCGCTGCCGTCCTGCCCCTCGTATAAACTCTTCTTGTTTTATTTTTTGAAATCTTTCATTGGGTTTGGGTTGGTGAGTGGACGCTACAACGCTATTGAATAAATACTTGAATATTAATATAAAACTGCAGGTCACAGTTCTTCATGCTACACTAACAAATAAAAACAAAAAATGCAGGGATGAGGGTGAAGTTACTCGCCAACCCACCCTCACCCCCATCCCTCTTACCTAATCTGTTCTGCCCTGAACAGCTTTGCTTAAAGTAAGATGAAAAATAAGCTAGTGGGAAAAAAATGATAAGGTCTCTTTGAACTCAGTTGGGCATTGTTAACACATACTTGGTAGAGAAAATAGTCTACTTTCAATTACGTTCTATGTTCAACTTTTTAAGGACACCTGAAATGACACACCCATCCTTTAAAGTAATTTCCCCCCTTGTTTTTTTCTTTAAAAGTTGAAAAAAAAGAAATGTTATGGACCAGGAAATATTTCCATGTTATGAATTGCGTTGACAATATGATGCATATTTCAGGGTCTTTTTGTTATATTTAAATGAAGTGCTTGATTTTTATTTCGTCTTCTTTATGTTGTTCCGGAAGAATGAATTGTGTTGACCATTAAGTTCTCATATACTTGATACTAACATCGGGGATATTCGTGCTACTAGCATAGTAACATGCCACACTCTCTCACGGGCATGAAACAACTTGACGTGGGTGTGGTTTCCTTGGATACATAGCATTATGGCAGGTAATATTGGCAGGAGGGAGGAAAGGAAGGAAGGAAGAAGGGGAACTGGACTGGCAGGCCATTCGTTCCCGGGTTAAACATTTGCCAGCTCCAATTAAAACAGGCTATTGTTCTTTTATGGATGCCATTTTTTTAGGGCCTGCAAAACGGAGGGGAAGAAACGCCACCACGTAGGCACCGATTCAGTTCATCCTGGCGTTTTACCGTCATCGCGTTTGCTCAGTTGGCTGTTGGTCCGTGGCAGGAAATGACACTGAATTATGAACTGTTTTGCTGCTCTGGTTTCCTGTCACCGTCAACTTCTAAGATGTCGGCATCCTGTCTTTCTCACAATGCAGATGTCAGAGGGTCGTCGGACTAATTAAGCTTTATGTGCTCTGAAAACATACGTTTGGGAAGAGGCGCTTGCCCATCGTCGCTTGTATACTGCATGTGGAGTCAGAAAACCAGTTGGACATTATTTTTTTTGTCCTCCAAAGTACTCTTTTCCTTTGACTCATTCGCTGCCGGACCAGTCAAAAAGGGTTCTTAACAACTGTAAATGCTAGAGAATGGTTTAAGTCACATGCCTCAAACTCAGGACCCTTCAGGCCAAAAGTGGCCCACCACATCATTTTATGTAGCCCGTAAGAATGCTGAGGAAAGCACAAGAGAAAAATGAGCTATTGTGAGAGATATTCAAGATATAAATTCTCTGTTGGCAGAATTATTCAGATAAAAACACTTATTGAGGTTTGACCTCCCTCGCAAATGGAGTGAGCACGGCCCAGCCGCCATCTTTCCAGGTTGCCCGGGCCGTACTGACAACATTCGGTCAGTAGGCGTGGTTTATTGATGTCACACAGAAACAGGAAATGAAGTCACACATAAGCGCGACTTCACATTTAAATGAAATAAAATTGAGAAACGTATTTACAAAAAATGGATTTAGACTGATCTTTGAAACGTGACTATGTGTGTGTGTGTGTGATGATTGTTTTTATATTTAGGAATATAAAAACAGGTTAATTTCATAGCATGGAAGTCTGAGAAATACACAACCAAAAACAGTCAACTTTACAGCTATATTACGTCAAAAAATGACCTGCAGTTTTAAATGTGTCCAAAGCATGTGGCCAAAGCCAGACACCACTCGTTAAGCACCCTTTGTAACTGTATTTGCTGACGACCATTAATCAACCATACATTGAGGAAACCCATCCAAGCAATATTGTTCTTAAAATAAAGTCACAGACGCGCAACACAAAAAATGCTACATTTCAAAAAATGCTACATTTAAAAAAATGCCACCTGGTTGTCTTTGCAAAAGTTTAAAGAAGCTTCTTTTTCTAATATATATTAAATCTGACTGCAAAGTTCCCTTATTCAAGTAAATGTTTTTATTTAAAAAAAGAAGTAGAAAGACTTTTAAATCCTTAAATCAATCATTTTATCAGTTTGTGTGCGATTTTTGTCACTTTCCAGTCTGCATGAGTTTCCCCAAGTTAAATAAACTGCAGTGTGCCCTTTAGTGTTACCTGTGGTGTTCCGCAGGGTTCAGTACTTGGCCCCCTTCTTTTCAGCATTTACATGCTTCCATGAGGTGATATTATTCACAGGTATAATATCAGTTTTCATTGCTACTCAGATGACACTTAACTATATCACCCGATGGAGGAATCTGTCCCTGTGCTGTGGAATGCTCTTCCCCCTGAGATTCGATCTGCAACCTCAGTGGAAATGTTTAAATATAAGCCTAAAACAAACTGCTGTTTTGCTTTTTTTATAGATATAGTTGCTAAACACTACAAGAGATTAAATATGAGTGGAAGAAAAACAAATCTTGAGAAAAAAATCCCCCTCAATAATAGTTTTGTAACAAAACCTTACATCCCTGAATCATAATTCAATTGTGAGCCTACAAAAACAGCCCAGCCCTTTAGTTAAGGCACATTATTTATGCCATTAATGTACTAGTCCGGCCCCCAAAAGAAGAGGCTTTTTTACCACGTGGCCTCCTAATTTAAGCTCTAAAAATCAGTCAACAAAAACTTCAAACTTTAAGCTTTATACTTTTTGTTGATGTATGAACGGAATTTCTAATTTCTTACGTCAACAATTAATTGGCAGGTTGGATTAGCCAATGCACAGAACTATGTTCTTACAGGGTCATTAATTTACACTTTGATGTGGTAGATATGTGCCTCAAAATCCTAAAGTCCACGTTTTAATCTCAGGGCGAGCTGTATTGTGTAAAGTGTATGCATGTTCTCTGCGTGCTTGTGTGGGTATCGAAAACATGCATGACAATTGAGGACTGAGAATGCTTGCTTGTCTGGGACTCTTTGTGCCCTGTGCCTGACTGCTGACTCAAGAACTCACTGAAATTTGAAACCTACCGTCAAAACATTTGATGATGATTCAGAATTATTCCATTTTACACAATCTGTTTAAATGGTCAGTGGATGAAACATTACAAATTGCAGTGTGGCTTATGCTACAGAGGTTGTTGGTTTTTCACTTGCGTCCTAGCTAACAACCGTTCCAAGAGGACAGCATGATACCATTTTATATATATATTTTTACACAACCTTGGATCTTTTCAGCTCCCTGTTTTTCCCCAATGTTTTCCCTTGAAAAACCAACCATTATTTGCACTGCTTATCCTCAGTAGGGTCCCAGGGGTGCTGGAGCCCATACCAGCCATCTTTGGGCAGTGGGCAGGGGGGACCATGAACTGGTTGCCAGCCAGTCGCAGGGCACACAGAGACAGACAACTCACTCGCTCATTCTCACCTAGGGACAATTTGACACGCAGGTTAATTGGCCTTGAGGAAACCCACGCAGGCACGGGGAGAACATGCAAACTGCACACGGGGAGGCTGCGGTAGCTGGACTTGAACCCTGATCTTCTGCGTCGTGGGGCTGCGCACTAACCACCCAGCTGCCGTGTAAACCACCTACGTAAAAGTCAAGGCCCCGTGGCTATAGCATAACTTATCATCATGAAGTTTCAAATGGTAAATGGTCTGCATTTATATAGCGCATTTCAAGTCAATGAAGACCTCCCAAAGCGCTTTACAATGTGCTTCACACTTACCCATTCACACACACGCACTCACACACCAATAGGTAGTCAGCCATGCAAGGCGCCTACCTGCTTATTGGGGGCATTAAGGATTCAGTGTCTTGCCCAAGGACACTTTGACAGACGGAGGGGCCGGGAATAGAACCTGCGACCTTTTGATCCCAAGACGAGCACTCTACCTCCTGAGCTAATGCCGCCCTAATGTGTTGACTTTGCTTTCCCAATACGTTTGAGCAGACTATATATTTTACTCAATAGAAATTATGCATGTGAACAAATCTTTTGTTTGAATTCTGCACCTCAGTGCCAATTTAGCATGACTGTTGTGGCAATATTATATTATTTGTTTATCATTAATTATTACTGTAATGCACTACTCTCCGGTCTCCCGAAGTCCAAAATCAAGAGCCTTCAGGTGGTACAAAATGCTGCAGCAAGGCTTTTAACGAAGACAAGGAAGTTTGATACCATGATCCCGATTTTAGCTCACCTGCATTGGCTCCCTGTTAGCTTAAGACGCGATTTTAAGGTTCTGTTGGTATTATACAAAATCATGCATGGACTTGCTCCCTCGTATCTTTCAGATTCAATTTCCCCCTATGTTCCGGTCCGGAGCCATTGCTCTGAAAATGCTGATCTACTCGTGATCCCAAGAGCCAAGAAGAGATCCACACGTTCGAGAGCATTCTCCATTCGGGCCCCGGTGCTGTGGAATGCTCTTCCCCCTGAGATGCGATCTGCAACCTCAGTGGAAATGTTTAAATCTAAGCTTAAAACACACTTTTATTCTATAGCATATGAATTACCTATATTTTATTTTGACAATATCTGCGTATTATTGTGTATACAACCTAAGAGGAGTGCTACAAAGCACAAGGTAGAAGACCAACTTTGGATATTCTTAATTAGCAAGATGATTTGCTACCTGCTAGACAAGACAATTTAGCTTTTTTTTTAAAAAAATCCTATTTTATTTAAAAAACTAGAAAAACATCTTGAACTGGGAAAAATACTTAATTATCAAGGTTACTTCATTTACCTCATGTTGAGGTCTTTGGGTTTTCCTTGCCTTCATGTAAGTTTTAGATCAGGGGATGGTGTAATAATAATCTGAGGTTTGCAATAATCTATGTTCTTTGCAGCCCTCTGAGACTCCAAGTGATTAAGGGCGTCACAAATAATCATGACTTGACTTGACTTGAGGTTTTTGCGTTTTTCCTTGCCCTCATGTAGGTTTTAGATCAGGGGATGGTATCATAATTGTCTGTGGTTTGCAATAATCTGTGTTCTGTGCAGCCCTTTGAGACTCTTTGTGATAAAGGGCTATACAAGTAAACATGACTTGACTATTTTCCTTTTTTTGACAGAAAACGAATGCTATGGTTTTGTCTTTTACCAATCACAAAATCTGTGATCCGCTCGACCATTTTCCTTAATTTGTCAAGAGAACTGGCTAACCCACCGTGTGTTTTACGTTGTTGCAATGCAGAACGGAAAAAGCCGGCTACAGCAGGCCCAAGAGGACGCAGAGGAGGTGAAGGACATTATGCTGGAAAACCTGAACAAGGCGGATGAGCGATCTGGCAAACTCGGGGACCTCGAAGACAGAGCTGATGAGCTGCTAAGAAAGGTTGGAATACCGTGATATCACTTTTAATATTATTTAGGTTTTTAGGTTTTGTTTTCGGTTTCCTCCCGCTTTGTGACATACTGGCCCCCTTCGACAGAGATCTAAAAAGAGACATGGCAAATTGATTGTTTATAAATACACCTTCGGTGGAGCTGAGGAAGAAAACAAATGTACAATTTACATCCTGATTGTGCTTTATGTGGCTATTTTTGGAGAGGTATTTCCTATTGTTGAGACAAATGAAGTAAGCGGGTCTCCCTGGGTATAAGGTGAGAGAGTGCAGGACGTGCCACGAGGCAGATGTTTGTCCCGGGGTCTAGATGGGGGTCACTTCATTCCCACACCTGACGATAGAAGGTATTAGGTCACTATTCCGGAAAGGCGAGATCACGGTTCACACTTAAACTTTCTTCAGATGACATGAAGAATATAAGAACAGCTACACTAAAGTTAAAAGTTCCTTCAAACTCCTGGGCATGCACATCTCCTTCGTTCTATCCTGGTCTGCCAACACCAGAACTGTGATGGGGTAGGCCCAGCTGTGACTACATTTCCTGAGAGTGTTCAGGGAGAACAACCTGGAACAGGATCTGCTTGTGTCCTTCTACAAAACCTCAGTGGAGATCATTCTGGCATACGGCGTCACGGTGTGTATGCTGAAAGCATGGCAGCGGACAGAATAAACTCATAGCCCCCAAAAAAAGGCAACAGAGTCAAGAACATTATAAAGGACTCTTCTCACCCCAGCCACTTTATCTTTGCCCTCTGGTAGGTGCTAAAGTTCCTTTAAAACAAGGACTAACAGGCTCAGAGACATTTCCTTCAAGTCAAGGCGACATGACTGTGAAAAATACAGGGTGTGCTCAAAGTCTTGGGTGCATTTTGACATTGAATATTACAGAAAATATTAGAATACAAAAACCCATCAGGTATTTTCTTTTTGTCGTCTCAGTTTTTACTTGGAATTTTCTTAATGTTGAACATAAGCACCATGGGTCACACAATCCACATCAAGCCGATAGTCAAGTCCCAGAATATTGGCGGCATAGACCAATTCTTACACAAATCCCCACGAAAAGATTGTGTGAGATCTGGAGATCTGAGTAGCCAGCACACAAGCTCATAATCATTCTACCTAGACTATTCAATCTGTCTATTCCGTTCTTTTAGCCGGGCATAAGTTATGAATGCACATTGAACATCCATCCATCCATTATCTGCACCGCTTATCCTCAGTAGCGTCGCGGGGGTGCTGGAGCCCATCCCAGCTGTCTTCGGGCAGTGGGCAGGGGACACCCTGAACTGGTTGACACAGAGACAGACAATCCGCTCGCTCATTCACACCTAGGGACAAATTGGACCGGCCAATTCACCTGAAATGCATGTTTTTGGAATGTGGGAGGAAACCGGAGTGCCCGGAGGAAATCCAAGCAAGCACGGCGATAACATACAAACTCCGCACAGGAACTGGTAGCTGGATTTGAACCCACGACCTCAGAACTGCGCCGCCGTGCTGCCCTGAATGATACTCGTATAGCTTTTTGGATTGCAGTTATTGAAAAACTGATCCACTGACGTCTGCATTGATAAATCACAATCTGTTTTTTTAACTGCTAAACACTTGTTTCAATGAACTTACAGCTTGTTTTTGATTGTCTCAGACTGTTTCTGCTAAGATGTTGCACCATGAAGCCTTTTTGGGTCCAATTCCCACTGTTTGTACTTACACAACTGTTCCAGCAACGGCCGACTTGCATACAAAATTTGACGATGTGAAATAATACAAATGTCACTTATCTACTTGGATTTCTGTCTTTCTTTTTTTCCCAGAGTCGCACCTTTGAAAAGAAATCCAACCAAGTGAAAGAAAAAACAAGGTGGCAAAACAAAAAGGTGAAAATTGTGCTCATTGCAGTAGGAGTTGTGGTGCTCTGCATCATCATCGGAATCATCATATATGCTACGCAATAGCACACTGGCAAGGATTGTTTCAAAGTGGGACATTGGGACTGGACAAACGGACCTCCAGAAATATTTTGCTTGGAAGGTGAAGTCTGTGCTTATTTTAGTTTAGAATTATTTATGGGACTTCTTTATCAGTCTCGCTCATTGTTAAGAGATTATGGTACAATTCATAGCTGCTTTTTCTTTTTGTCCATAATTTTTTTCTGATTTTGTTGTATTAAGTTGTCATTGAAAAGAATGATGACAAGTTGCCAGTTTGTGTTGGATCTGTATCACTCGTCTGCACCAAGAAAAACAAAAATGTGTTTTGAATTAAAAACACTTTGTAAATTTTTGTAATTTACCAAGTGTTTGTATAAAATACTGAGGCCCCTTTCCCTATGTTGTTTTTCTGTTTCGTTTTTATCATTCTATTTTTGCCCTTCTGGGGGACAAATATTTAAGGACACTTTTACAGGGACCTCTGCTTAATTGCTCTTTCTTGTCAAGACCAAGACGGAGACAGGACCCACTTGCATTGCGTTTCTTACAAGTTTTATTGGAAGAAAGAGAAAGGGCTACGCCCACGATCCGGTGTTCGCTGGACGCGGGAAGCAAGTCTGGTACTCGGGTTGTGCTCCGACTGCAGAAGTGGATCATCCGTGGCGAGCAATGGCGGTGTCAGGGACGGAAAAAGCGGGTCGATAGTCGGGACAGAAGAGCAAAAACGTGGTCGGAAGCGAGTCGTGAGCCAGAATAGGAGAGAAGACGTAGTCGGGGACAAAAAAGGTCGAAAGCCGGGACGGGAGAGCATACGTGGTTGGGATTACGGGTCGTAGCCGGAAACAAACGAGAGCAAATACAGGACTGGCGGTGTCAGGTACGGAAAGAGCGGGTCGGTAGCCGGGACAGGAGAGCAAAAACGTGGTCGGGGTCGGAAGCGAGTCGTAAGCCAGAATAGGAGAGAAGACGTAGTCGGGGGAAAAAAGAGGTCGGAACCCGGGACGGGAGAGCAGACCTGATCAGGATCAAAAATGGGTCGAAGCCGGGAACAGACGGGAGCAAAAAAACGGGACAGGTGGGAGTCAGGGTCGAAAAAGGCTTGCCTAGTGTTCACTGAGGTTCGCAGACGGACTGACAACATGGGATTGACAGGAGTGGGTTTAAGTAGGGACAGGGAGCCAATCATGACATTTCTCTGTGAGTTATTTTTTGTTAGAAAACATATTTGAACCAATCATTCTATTAACGTCTATCCACGTTAGCGTCCGGGATGCTAGACGTGAGCCACGTTTCCGTAAAACACCGCAAACTACACTTCCTGAGTGCTTTGATGTTTTTCACCAGCACAGCCAGTTTGTCAGTCTTATTTGGTAGAGAATTCACTTTTACCATGATTATGAACGGTACGGTAGACTTATAACGCCGCTAGCCCCTTAGCCTTAGCTCCGGCTCTGCACCCATGATAGGGCCCCCTCATCACGCCGGCACGAGAATTCTTCAGGGCAAGGAGTTGATTCCTCGTATAAACGCATTTTTGTGTGTTAAAACCCATAACGATAAGACAGAAAGTCATCCAAAGTGTAGTTTTCAAACGGGACGAAAAACACGGAAGATAGAAGCAGACACTTAAAACAATAAATCACAAAAAGAGCGAAATAACACGGAGCCGCTGGAAAAGCTGCCGCTCGCGGCAGCTCCTATGATGGCACAATATTGCCACAAAATGTTCAGGCTTCTGCGAAAAGCTGATCACAATGTGGAATTCCTTTTCAACGTGTAAATATACTGTAAAGATCCAGATATACAAAATAATGACTTAATCAGAAGAACATGTTGGTATATTTTCTGATTGACAATAACCATTTTTTGTCATGATTACCAATGTGACTCACCTGTGCCTGCTCATTTGGCGCCAACCGCTGCGGGCTCTGATTGGCTCCCTGTCCTTATTCAAACCCAGTCCTGTCAATCCCCTGTTGTCAGTCCGTCTGCCAACCTCTGTTTATACAAGGCAAGCCTTTTTCGACTCCCGCCTGTCCCGTTTTTGCTCCCGTTTGTCTCAGACTACGACCTGTTTTGGTCCCGACCACATCTGCTCTCCCATCCCGGTTTACGACCCATTTTTGATCCCGACTTCGTCTACTCTCCCGTCCTGGCTTACGACTCGTTTCCGACCCCGTCCACGCTTTTACTCTCCCTTTCCCGGCTACTGACCTGTTTTTTCGTCCCTGACACCGCCATCGCTCGCTACGAAAGATCCACTTCCGTATTCGGATCACAATCCGAGTGCGAGAACGACTTGCTTCCAGTGAGCATCGGATCGCGGGCGCTGCCCTTGAATGAATGACTGAAAACTTTATTCGAACATTAAAATAAAAACAGAACAAAAACATAACTCAACAACAAAATAATGTTATATAATATGTTCAAAAAGGGGTAGTAAGAAGCAAATGCTTATATTCCCTACCCCTTCATCTTCCCTATTAAATACACCAATGATATAACAACAATTGTAATAATATTAATAATAACAGTTATGAAATAGGCAGCACGGCGGCGCAGTGGTTAGCGCTTGTGTGGCACAGTTCATGTCTCGGGAACCTGTCGTGGGTTCAAATCCAGCTCCAGACTTCCTGTGCGGAGTTTGTATGTTCTCCCCGTGCTTGCGTGGGTTTCCTCCGGGCACTCCGGTTTCCTCCCACGTTCCAAAAACATGCATTTCAGGTGACTTGGCCGGTCTAAATTGTCCCTAGGTGTGAATGAGCGAATGAGCTGTCTGTCCCTGTGTGCCCTGCGACTGGCTGGCAACCAGTTCAGGGTGTCCCCTGCCCACTGCCCGGAGATGGCTGGGATGGGCTCCAGCCCCCCGCGACCCTAATGAGGATAAGCGGTACGGCTAATGAGATGAGATGAGTTATGAAATAACAATAGCAACAATAACACAAAGTTAACCATAGTTGTAGACGCACTATTCCCAATCTCTCGAATCACTCATACCCTATTTTCCTCATCTCTGTTTTCCGCCACCAATGTTTTTTTGTATTTGAATTTGAACAGGTGAATATTTGGTCATTGTTTGATCTTGTCTTGTAAATTGTTCCAAAGTTTGACTCCACACACAGACACACACATACTTTTCCTGGTTGTTCTCACCTTTGGGATTATGAATTTACATCAGCCCCTTCCTCTTTCTTTCAATAAAATTGTGAGAAAACGTTACACGATTGGGTCTACCCTGTGTGCTGGTCGTGACATTTTTTGCATGTATCTAGAGCAAAGAAACTGCAGATTTTTGACAAATATAAGAATTTTGGCATCAATCTATGATAGACTATACCCCACCCAAAGAGGTTTAATGCTTCAATATATCCTAACTTCCTAATCAATTTCAGAATGGGCATGTTTATGTAACTATATTTTCTTACCTTATGCTCCGGATTCAAGGTTTTATTTTGTTAAGTGGAGATTTACTTGTAACCTAGCTGTCAACCTCAGCCAATTGGTCATGTCACATTTTTTTTGCATAGCACTTAAACACAAAAAATCTCATGTACTACAACATTACCTGATCTGAAACCTGCATGTGGAAAAGGAAACACTTATCATGTGGCTATTAAAAAACCTTGAGAAGCGCTACACAAGAGGTAATGCCTCTTCTAGGATGACCGGGCTCCATTAGGAAACAATACACAAAATATAGTCAACATCAATAACAATTATAGATTATAACTAAAATTGTTCAAGTGTCAGGATCCAGAAACGGAGTGAGGACCCAATTGTGTTCGTTTCTCTTAGTTTTATTGAGAAGGAGGCAAAGCCTGGTACCCACGATCGGGTGATCGTCGGTCCCGGGGAGCAGATCGCTCGGAACGCAGAAGTGGCACTTCTGTGGCGAGGGATGGCGGTGTCGAAGGCAGGGAAAATAGGTCGGTGTCTGGGACGGAGGAGCAGAGACGTGGTCAAACAGAAACGGGTTAAAGCCGGGAAACATACGAGAGCCAAAAACAGGAGGGAGTCAGAGTCTGAAGGCTGGCCTCGCAGGAGCCGAGAGTAGCAGACGGTCTGAAGCTGGTAACCGGGAACCGGGGTGTTTGAAAAATACCAGAGAGCCAATCAGCGCCCAGGGCTGTTGGCGCCAAGGCACGGGCACAGGTACCTCGCATCAGTAATCACGACATCAAGAAGTCCAAGACCGCCACGACGCAGCTTCCCATATCGGCCAGCTGGTCAATGCAGATGATGCCATGTTTCAGGTCCAGGTTTTTTTTTCTGGTCCGCTGACTCATCCAGATTTATCCTTCTCCCTCACTTCGCCACCAGCCAGGCAGCCGGGAAGGACAGGACAGTAAGAGTTTGGCACCACTCATAAATGATAGAACAGAACTGTGTCTTAAGTCAAGATCTGCAACATCAGTGCGAGGGGCAGAGCATTCCACAGCACCAGGGCCCGAATGGACAACGCTCTCGACCCTGCAGATTTCATCTTGGCTCTTGGAGTCACAAGTAGACCAGCATTTTCAAAATGGAAGGTCTGAGCAGAAACATAGGGGGAAGTTAAATTACAAAGATAAGAAGGGGCGAGTCCTCGCGAACTTTTGTATGTTAGCAATTATTAATGATTAGAATTTCTCTTTTAAGTGATAATCAACCTTAATAACACAACGCAGAACCTACATACAGCAAGACAGACTATGTAAAATAAGAACAAGGATAACTTGTGTGGGCAGCACGGCGATGCAGTGGTTAGCTCGTGTGCGGCACAGTTCTGAGGTCATGAGATCAAACCTCCTGTGTGAAGTTTGCATGTTCTCCCCGTGCCTTTGTGGGTTTCCTCCGGGCACTCCGGTTTCCTCCCACGTTCCAAAAACATGCATGTCAGGTTAATTCTGAGGTCATGAGATCAAACCTCATGTGTGGAGTTTGCATGTTCTCCCCGTGCTTGCGTGGGTTTCCTCCGGGCACTCTGGTTTCCTCCCACATTCCAAAAACCTGCATGTTGGGTTAATCGGCTGGTCCAAACTGTCCCTAGGTGAGAATGAGCGAACGAATTGTCTGTCCCTGTGTGCCCTGTGACTGGCTGGCAACCAGTTCAGGGTGTCCCCTGTCCACTGCCCAAAGATAGCTGGGAAGGGCTCCAGCACCCCAGTGACCCTACTGAGGATAAGCGGTGCAGATAATGGATGGATGAACGTTCAAGTTGACAAGTATGAAGTAAAAATGTTCGTTTACTTTGGTAAAATATTTTAGCATACATAGCACACACAAAATTTTCACCAATAACCTATGATATGATTTTGCATTACATTATTAGTATTATAAGAAAAATCAGCCATAACACACCCGGGCCTGGCCCGGAAGTGACGTCATCTACAGCTTCCGCCTCTAAGACCGGCAACATGGCAGCGGACATGCAGGTATGTGTGGCTGGCTTTTTTTGCTACACCAATCCCAATTGTACAGGGAGTTCATTGTATTTTACCTCTGTATTATAAAAAGTCCCGAAATTCCAGTTAAACTCAAACGAATTTTTCAACACCCAAGAAGTCACGTGTCCTGAATTTATTTAGCTAAATGGCTAGTAGCGAAGTGCTACGTAGCCAAAAATGGCTTTCCAACAACAAGCCTTGCAAAGTTGCGTGGAAAGAATGACATTGTCGGCGAATAAACGTGTTTTAACGAATATAAACACACCAATATTATTTTCCTGGATTATTAAATACTTTGAAATCAGTTTTCTTAAACATGTGTAAATCACACCATTGTCGTGAAGTCTATAAGATAATTATATAAAACGTGCTCCCGGATATTTGCTAGTGACTGTAATGATTTGCGCAGTTTATTATCAGTCCTTTTCTTGAGAGTGATCACTAGTTGATTTTCCACTGAGGCCTTAAGGCGCTACATCCCATTTCTATCTATCTACCATGGTCATATCCCTCAAAAGGGGTGACCGACAGCAAGACAAACCAATACAATAACAAAGAAAATAAAAGGAGAAAAAAATAGCAAAAAAACACTCACAAAAAGTTTTGGACCATGGCCAACCCAATTGCCCAAACACCCAAACAAGTTCGGCACCTAAGTTGGTCATGCTTTCGTCCCTCCAGATGAAATAGGACACCAGAAAGTCACTCGGGTCAGGATGACACAACACTCTCTTTTGTTCAAGAGCAGGGCCCGACAGCTTTCACTGGTTTACCCCTGCCGCGTCATACAGGTGCCCAGCCCATCCTTAAGAACGCGTCCACAATCCCACTATCCTTTCACAACACCTCTCCACTCCGTTCTATCACCAACAAGAGCTCTAGCTTCCATTATATTTAGACCTCTTTCCTGCAGTGCACTCATAACACCATCCACGTCAATCGCGACCTTCCTCTTGGTCTCCTTCCATTTAGAATAGAATAGAATTTACTTTTATTGTCATTCTTTGTAACAATGCACACAGAACGAAATGTCAATACACCTGACCCGTACAGTTAAACTGTAGCGAGCCGATGCAGCCCCAGCCAAACGGGGCGCAGCCATTTTAGTCGTTAGGTGACCAAACCCCCCCAATTCCAGCCCTTAATGCCGAGCGCCAAGCAGGGAGGCAATGAGTACCAATGTTGTAAGTCGCTTGAACCAGCGACCTCCCAGTCTCAGAGCGGGCGCCCTACTATCTAGGCTACCGAGCTGGTATTTACTTCTGCTTTGTAGATCCTCTTCAACATTAGCACCTCATCCATCCTCTCCATGTGTCCAGAATCCCATTTACCATCATTAAAGCTCATATAATCGACACCCACTCCACTATCCTACTAAGATCATTTTTCAAATGTACACACTTTTGGTCTAGTGCAAGGGTCAGCAACCTTTTTGGTGTGGAGTGCTACTTTCAAATTTCCTTGTAAATCAATGTGCCACACTAAGATTAATGACTCGATAATATTTTTTTTTATATCCATCAGAGCTGTCATTTTACACTAGTCCAAATATACAACATGAATATACATTGAAATCGTATAATTGACCAATTTATCTTCCACTATTCAGTGTTCATTTTAGCTGTGAAAAGTGATGGGTCCCGGGGACTCGCATGCTCAAAAATCTATGGGTCCCAACAGAGATCTATGGGTCCCCAAAATTTAGTGTTATCGAGGTTGAAATTGTAAATCTGTGACAAATATATAATATACATTTATATATTCATTTAGTTTTAATCATCAAATTATGAATTCATTTTCTGCATCAAATTATTGTAAAGCGATAACCACAAACCTGTCTTTTTTTTCATTTTCTCCTTCCTTTATTTCTTAACTTCTTTATACAACATAATTCGTAATATCAATCATCAAAGCAAGTGAGCCGTTTGAGAGCCGGCTCTCTTTAATGAGTTGAGCCAAAAAAGCCGGTTCTATAAAAAAAGACGGCCTTCCTTTCACTATACAACTCAAAAGCGTTTGACTTGATTGATTTGCCGTTTCGTGATAGTCGGTGTATACCGGATGGTACCCATCATTGAGAAATTTGCGTTTTTCCGTACAGATTTTCTTGTACGTCGTACACGTCTTAAAATGCATAATAAACGTACTTTGTACAGCAAAAACGCACAAGTTGACAGGTATGAATTTCTCCGCCGTTTTTTGTGCCGTAATTATTGCCGTTATCACTTTCGGATTATTTTTCGACTTATTACTGACACTGAAGAAATTACCAATTTTGTGTTGATTTTCACCTAATACTGTTTTTTCGGAGGCATACTTAACCTATGCTCGACGGCAAGCACCACAACAATGACGTAATCTTGAAGCAACGAGATCTCGTTGGCAGAGATCGGCGTGCAGACGAAAACTCGAACCGCGAGATAAAAACAACAATGGCAGATCTGCCTGACGAAAAGTTTGGAGTGCAGTAAATCTTTGTTAAAGAAAAGTAATCGGCTAATAACGACAATTTTAGGGCAAAAAAAGTTGCGTCCCGGGGACGCAGGTTGATTTGAGACCATGCGTCCCCAGCAAAAATGATGCGTCTAGGACGCAGGGACGCGGGCAAACCAGTGCACTGACTATTCTTGTTCATTAATAAACTAAAAAAAATCAACGTGAGCAACATGTGGAAAGGCCTGTAGACGTCCATGACTTCAACTTTTTACCACAACACTCCACCATTCTTTAGCAACAATGAACTACAATAAAAAAAAAAGTGCTATAGACAGCTACCATACCATTCATCAATGAAATCTTATTGCAGAAAATATCATAACTTGAAACGCACAGACGCTTTTTTAATATATTCGCCATCAGTAAAGGTTTTTCCATGCTTTGCTATTGAAGTTATATACTATTTTATACACTAAAACCAAATATATATACTAAAATAGTATATAACCTCACTATGCAGTAAGCAATGTGATAGCTTGTGTTTTTAGCAGTGTCAACAGTTTTCAGGGTCTGTGTTTGTTTGCCGTATCTGGACGTTTTAATGTCTGCGCCTTGTAAGACTCATCCTTGTTTATGTTTCGTCTCGTAATATCGTTTAACACTTGATGTGCGAGGTACAACGCTCTCGAAACACAATGCACAAACAGCACGGACATTTTTTTTTGCCGCAGTCATCTGCCACTCTGGATGGAAAAGACCATTTTTTTCGCTGGAGGAGCGGTCCTGATTCATTCGTTAATCGCGCGCCGGTGTTTCTGTGGCAGGGTTAAAACACGGATCTCCTCCTCCCCTCTGAACCACTCACAGACGGAGCAGAGGAGGAGCGGCGCGACCGTAAAGCCTTTAAAAAACACGATGCAGAACTGAAAATGACTAAATTTCAGTTAAAAATGCGCATTTAAAAAAAGATCAGTATTATTTTGCTGTGTGCTTGCGTGCCACTGCTGGCACGCGTGTCGTAGGTTGCCGACCCCTGGTCTAGTGTAACAAATGCCTCATGTTTCTTCTCCAGGTCTCCGAGACGCTTAAGAAATTTGCTCTTAATGTCACCACAGCCAGTGTGAAAGAGCGTAAGGAGATTTTTGGAGAGCTGAAACAATGTTTAAAGGGTAAAGGTGAGTTTGTGCGTGCTTTTTATTCATTTTTAAATTGTGCTTAGTCAAGGTTCCCGCAAGGTCGTAAAACTTCAATTTGAATACTGAGAATTAAAGCCCTAAACGCATTCTTCGCTCTGAAAATCCTGGTCTACTAGTGATCCCAAGAGTCAAAGAGAGAAGAGATCCGCAGGTTTGTTGAGAGCATTCTCCATTCGGGCCCCGGTACTGTGGAATGCTCTTCCCCCTGAGATTCAATCTCCAACCTCAGTGGAAATGTTTAAATCTAAACCTCAAACACACTTGTATTCTATAGCATATGAATAACCTATATTTTATGTCGACAATATCTGTGTATTATTTGTCATTGCAACAGCGGATAACCTCATGTGCGGTCCCTTCTCAAAGTTTCTTCACTTTCCTCATCCTGAGGTTTTTGAGTTTTTCCATAACCTCATGTAGGCTTTAGATCAGGGGATGGTGTAATAATAGTCTATGGTTTGCAATAATCTGTGGTCTGTGCAGCCCTTTGAGACTCTTTGTGATTAAGGGTGTCACAAATAAACATGACTTGACATGTAACTCTCAAATGTCTTAATATTTCTGTCTTATCTTTGTGATAGACTTAATACAGGGTTCCTGTGGATCCTTGAAACGGCCTCAAAGGCATTATTCTAAAAACTAAGGCTTCAGTTGGCATTAACATTAAACTCAATTTTTGAAGGTCTTAAAATGTGAACACATTATTAAGAATTGTATTTGTTGGAACTAAGAATTTAGTATCATTAATCAACTGTCTTTTTTTATAATTTCATGATTTACCTTTATGACAACACTGCATTACCACAATCATGAAACTATCAAAACCGTGATTTGGTTTCTGTAAGGCCTTTCAAAGCAGATCTTAGGTCTACCCACAACACACAGCAACTTCAGACTGAGACGTTTCAACTCTGTTTTATCCTATTTTTATCTTATTGCCTCAACTCCTTTTGAGTTTTAATATTCATAATATCCTTTTATGTATACGTGTACTGTACATAGTTTTAGTTATATTATGCTGGCAACTGTGTGGACAGCAAAGTAAGAATTTCATTGCGCAGGTGTAACGACCCTCAATCATGCATGACACAAGGGTTCACAGTCACTCATTTTATTGACTGTATTCAGTAAACAAAAGTCAAGTCAAGTCATTTTTATTTGTATAGCCCTTAACCACAAAGAGTCTCAAAGGGTTTCACAGGTTATTACACATAAGCAGTTTAGGTTATTCATATGCTATAGAGTAGAAGTGAGTTTTAAGCTGTAGTCTGAGGTTGCAGATCGGATCTCGGGGAAGAGCATTCCACAACACCGGTGCCCGGATGGAGAACGCTCTCGAACCTGCGGAACACTTCTTGGCTCTTGAGATCACCAGAAGACCGGCGCTCTCAGAACGAGGGCTTCGGGCCGGAACATAGGGGGAAATCAGATCTGAAAGATATGAGGGGGAAAGTTCATGTATGATTTTGTATAATAATAAGAGAACCTTGAAATCACATCTTAGGCTAACAGGGAGCCAATGCAGGTTAGCCAAAATTGGGGTGATGTGGTCTGACTTTTTTGTCCTAGTTAAAAGCCTCGCTGCAGCATTTTGTACCAGCTGAAGACTCTTGAGTCTGGTCATCGGAAGACTGGAGTGTAGTGCATTACAGTAATCGAGACGTGAAGTAACAAACGCGTGAATTATAATCTCCACATCCGACTGAGACAGTATAGGACGAATTCTAGCAATGTTACGAAGATGGAAGAAAGCGGTTCTAGTAATTTTCTTCACATGTGTTTTAAAGGACAGATCGGGGTCAAATGTGACACCTACATTTTTAAGTGAGTCACTCTGTGTGATGTGACATTTGTCAATGTTCACAGCAGTTTTAGAGAATAAGTCGCGGCATTTAGATGGACCAATAACTAACATTTCGGTCTTTTCAGAGTTAAGACGCAAGAAATTGAGTGACATCCACTCTTTTATCTCAGTAAGGCAAGTCTCCAAATTTGCACAGTTTAGTGTGGCAGATTCCTCCATCGGAGGAACAATACAAAGAAGTCAGGGCGTCTGTGCACGACTGCATACAACTAAAACATCAACAAAAATACAAAAACGGTACATCACTCAACATGCCGCACCTCGTGGCGTGGTTGCATTGAAACATGTTGCATCACAGTAATCATCGTTTCAGGCTGCATTACTTTACTTTTAATTAGTGCTTTTTTATGCATCTTTTAGCACAACTTGTATACATTTATATACAAAAATAGTTCATGAAAGCAGCTCCCATATTTAGCAAAATATGACCTTTTACTCAAACTGATATTGGGCACAGCTTACCTTCAGCACGAGGTAATATAGCTGAAGGTACGGCAAGCGCAGAAGCCCATAAAGTGCCAAACGAAAAAGACAGTCGCACACACGCCCATAACTTAACAAATGAATGCGGTACCCGAGTTTTAACAATAATGCAACAAAAACACAGTTTTTGTGAGAATCCCAAAAACTCAAAACAATCCAATTTCAACTCTGTTACAGGGAATTGTGGTTCTTTACTGTGCATATGACTGCAAACACTTTGAATTTACTTTGGAGCATGGGAAAGTACATTTAATGAGAAGTGGCTGTCCGACAAACGTTTTTTGCCATGGCTAAAAGCTTGTGCCAGGTAATGTATACGAGGCACTATGTATTGTGCGCAAGAAGTATTTTAAACTGGACACCACAGGAGTCAATGCATTAGAGTCGCATATGCAAATGTAACGACCCTCAATCATGCGCGACACAAGGTTTCACAGTCACTCGGTTTATTGCCTGCATTCAGTAAACAAAACAATACAAAAGTCAGGGCATCTGTTCACGACTGCATTAATCTTCAGCGCGATGCAAATTAGCTGACGCTACGGCAAGCAGACAACATGCGAGCACATTAATAGTGAAACTTTAATAATAACAATGAACATAACTTTCCCACGTACCTGCATTCAGTAAACAAAACAATCTGTTCACGACTACAATTATCTAAAACATTAAAGATACAAAAAACGGGTCATCACTCAACAGGCCGCACCTCGTGGCGTGTTTGCATCAAAACATGTTGCGTCATTGTTTCAAGCTGTATTACTTTACTTCATATTTAGTGCTTTTTTAATATACATCATTTAGCACAACTTATGTATCTTTAAATACAAAAATAATTTGTGAAAGCAGCTCCTATATCTAGCAAAATATGCATTTTTTTTATCCGACTGATATTGGGCACATCTTACCTTCAGCGCGATTTAAATTAGCTGAAGCTACGGCAAGCGCCGAAGCCCATAAAGTGCCAAACGAAAAAGGCAATCGCAGACGCCCATGACTTAACAATTGAATGAGGTACCAGAATATTAACAGTAATACAACAAAAACACAGATTTTGTGAGAATTCAAAAAAACATTCAAAACAATCAAATTTCAACTCTGTTACACCAAGCGTGAAACACATGGCTTCATAATTGAGTTGCCAACAGATGCCAGGTATTTTTCCGGTTCACTTCATCTTTTGTTTCCACTGTGCCCCCACCCGGACATCTGATGACAACCGGGACGGCATTTGCATCACATCTTTGCACTTTGGGAAGTACACCTGCAGTGAAAGCGAAGGTTCTGTGGTGTTAGAACACGCTGACGAAAACACCTATCATTTAAGTCAACTGAGCGATTTGGAGACTTATTCCGTGCAATGTTCCCTGACTCTGACATTGCCCACTCGTTTCTATGAAGTTTTAACAAGATAGCCTACATTAGCACGTTTGGAGTAGCCCGGTACATTTTGGATCAGCTCGTTGCGAATGCTAACAAGGACATATTTATTTTAATGTTTGAGAACCCAACCACACCACAAAAACATAACGGCTTGAGCTGCACGTCCGCTATTGGTGCAAGATCACATCTAGTCAAAATGTGCCGGATAGAATTGAACAGCCCAGGTTTGACTACACCGTTTCATTCAATTCATTTACTTAGTCTTAAATTTGATTTCAAAAGGCATTAAAGTCTCAAAGTCTTAAATTTTACTTGCCTTCAGTTATAGGAACCCTAAGGTATGCAATATTTTCCTCATTCTTGGTCTTAAATTTCATTGGATGTGGTCTTAAAACGTCTTGAAGTTGGATGGCAAAATCCTGTGAGGATCCCTGTAAGTGTGTCTGGTAATAATGGTTTGTGTGTCTACTTTGTTTTAGAATTACCTGAGCCTGCTATCAAAGGCCTATGCAAGCTGTTCTGCCTCACCCCCCACAGATACAGGTAAGCTTGTGCCAATGTCGACGACATTTTTTATGTTGGTTTCATTAATTTCGTTTTTTTTCACCTTTGTACTTGTAAGGGATGCTGCATCCCGCAGAGAGATCCTCTCCGCCATTGCTCAACTGGCTGAACGGCAGCCCGATGTTCTCGTAACGAGCCTCCTCCATTGCCTTCTTAACAGTGGACTTGTCAATAAAAATGGAGAGCCGGGGTATGTATTTCATGTCACAATTGTTTTTATTGTTTCAACTAGTGAAGGCAGAAATATTAGCTAGATGATGTAAACATGTAGGTTTGATGATTGAATTATGGCAAGTTTTTTTCTTTAAACTCAACAAATCGTTTTTCAGGAAAAGTACAGGCTCCGCTGCCTTCATCGGCCTGTCTTGGACCTGCCTGTTAGTTCCCGCTGTTTTTTCTGTTCCGGAGAAAAGACAGGGACCAGCTTGGAATAAAATGGTGACTAACTGAAATTTTTACCTTTGTAAAGTTTTGATTTTTTGTTTTTTCATTTCATCATGAGTGATACATTTCCGCTTTTCTTGTAAAGAGTGCATCCAGCTATTTAGAATGGTTAGATCTCTGGAAACACTTAAATATTGTAAAGAAACACATTTACTTTCACCAAAACAGACAATTCAAGTCAAGTCATGTTTATTTGTGACGAGCTTAACCTCTAAGAGTCTCAAAGGGCTGCACAGACCACAGATTATTGCAAACCACAGACTATTAAGACTCCATCCCCTGATCTAAAACCTACATGAGGGCAAATAATACACAGATATATATATTGTCAACATGAAATATAGGTTATTCATATGCTATAGAATAGAGAGTGTTTTAAGCTTAGATTTAAACATTTCCACTGAGGTTGCAGATCGAATCTCAGGGGAAAGAGCAGGGAGCCAATGCAGGTTAGCTAAAATCGAGGTCATGGGATCAAATTTTCTTGTCTTAGTTAAAAGCCTCGCTGCAGCATTTTGTACCAGCTGAAGGCTCTTAATTTTGGACTTGGGGAGACCGGAGAGTAGTGCATTACAGTCATCGAGACGGGAAGTGTAAAAGGCGTGAATTATCATCTCCGATGTCATTTCACCATATTTAACACAGTGCGACCTACCTGAGAGGTATGATCTGAACCATAAGAGGACGGTTCCTGAAGTTTATCCTGAACAACCATGTTGAAACAGTAGTTTTCTGTGATATTTGTGAAGGAATTTACGTTTCACTAACTTAAAAAGTCACTTAATCATAATATGATGTTGGGCTGTTATCACTCAGGTTCACGTCCAGAGTCTGCTTGTGGCAGAGGTTGTTGGTGGTGCCAAATCTACCGCTCAGAAGTCAAGCTTAAAGAATATCAGTCATCTCTGTGAAAGTGTGAGTTTTGGAAATCATGATTCATGTTGGCATGTTACCACCGGCTTATGAATATTTGACATCTTTGTCCCAGAATCCGGGTTTGGTTGATCAATACATCGGCGCTTTGTTGAGCCTGGACCAAAGCCCTACAACATTGGCAATGCTGGGTGTGTGTTTGGACTTCTGCACAGCTCAGAAAGACAAAGCTACAATTGAAAAACATAAGGTGATTCGGTTTATGTCATTCTGCAATGTAAAGTAAGTGCTTTGTAGTAAGAAAAACTGAACTATTCTGTTTTTTAGAGCGCCATGTTGGACCTCTACATAAAATCAGTATTGATGAGCAAAACAAAAACACATCAGCACATTCTGGACAAAAGTGGCTCCCTGTTGCGCCACGTCTCTCATTCTGAGTTCAAGGAACAGCTTCTCCCCAGTATTCAGAAGACAATGCTTCGAAGTCCAGAGAACGCCATGCAAGGTGAGGGGCTTTCTGGATTCCCATCAGCGGGAATTATGTCACATTTGTTCTTTGTCAATTTCTAATAAGGCATCTGTCACATTAAAGAGAACAATCCACTGTTCCGTAATTTATGTGAAAAATGCTTAAAATATAGGGTAGTTAGTAAAAAAGCATAACTTTCAGCGTATACCCCTTTGATCTGTTTAATATTTTGATGATTATTCAGTGTGCTGTTTTATTTTTTTGTTACTGATTGATCAAAATAAACTGATTCATCCATTTCTTCTAAAACTTCTAAACAGCTATTTCCTGCTTGCTGTCTGCACTGACTATTGATCTCAGTCAGTATGCAATGGATATTGGAAAGGCTGTAGCAAGTAAGTAATGAAACTTATTTGTGTTTTGTCTATTTAGAATTTACCTAGCTGTATTTTATACACAAAAAAGCAGGGACACACCATCAATGTTTTATTTTATATTTGTTCAGGCCAACTTAAAGCCAACAACACCCATCTCATGGAGGAAGCGATCCAGGCACTGAAGAACTTGGCACAGCAGTGTAGTGACTCCACTGCTGTACAGGACATAGTCACACATCTTTTCAAGATTCTTGGAGGTGAAAAAAGTTTGCCATCCAACCAATTTCCTTGTATTACCTCATGCTGCAATGTCTATATTTACACTGTTTAGGGTCTGAAGGAAAGCTCACAGTTGTCACCCAAAAGATGAGTGTTTTATCAGGTATGAGACATCTTGGGAAGTTTACCCGATTATGTACGGCAGTGATGATTAACCTGCGGTGTATAAACTACTTGCAGGAATTGGCAGCTGCAGCAACCATGTCGTGTCGGGGAGCTCAGGCCAATCTCTGAATGCGGCTGTCACAGGGATGTTCATCCCTTTTTTGCAGCAGGAAGGTATTGACTGTTTTTCTCTCCACACTTCTTTGTTCCTTTGCTTGATTGTTATTGGGAAGTGTTCCAGATAGAATTTACTTTTTTTTTTTTATTTCCAAATAACAAATCAAAATCCCAAATGGGAAAGATAACAATTTTAAAACGTTGCAAAGATCGGTTTTCTATCCTTAGACTTTAAGAAATAAGCTAGAACTGGACTGAATTCTAATGTCATTCCATCCATCATCTGCACCACTTATCCTCAGTAGGGTCGGGGGGGTGCTGGAGCCCATCTCAGCTATCTTCGGGCGGTGGGCAGGGGACACCCTGAACTGGTTGCCAGCCAGTCGCCGGGCACACTATTCGCTCACTCATTCACACCTCGAGACGATTTGGACCGGCCAATTAACCTGACGTGCATGTTTTTGGAATATGGGAGGAAACAGGAGTGCCCGGAGGAAACCCACACTAGCACGGGGAGAACATGCAATCTCCACACAGGAGGTTCGATCTCATGACCTCAGAACTGTGCTGCACATGCACCAACCACTGCACCGCCGTGCTGCCCTGAATTCTAATGTATATTAATGAAATAATGGCAGTGGACAATTAGATATCTTTATTGACCTTTCTCTTCTCATTAATGTTTGACTTTTTATTTGTGATATAAGTTTAAAACTAGTGGGAGAACCTGTACCACCCTGACACTTCCTTTGAAATACATACTGATTTAATTGAAATGTAACTTACCTCAACACTTATTACAGTTTTTGTTTTTTATTTGTTTTTTACTACCTTTTCATTATAGTGCATGAGGGCACATTGGTGCACGGGGTTTCTGTTCTTTCCCAATGGAGCAGTCGCCTGACGGTGCAGATTCCCAGTACTTTGCTGGATTGGTTCCAGAAGGCTTTCACCCTCAAAACATCCACCACTTTGGTTCGCCATGCCTACATCCAGGCCATGCTAGGGGCCTTCAAAGGTCTGTTCTTACTAAAGCCTTTAAAAGCAAGACATTTTGTGATCACGTTCAATTGTAAACTTTTATTTCTCTTTATTTTACTCACCTTTTTAGGCGATGCTCTGTCCCAAGCCTCCTGCCTGGTCCCCTTACTGCTTCAAACAGTGGAAAAAGCTGCAGCACAAAACACCCAGCATGCTTTGCTCAATGAAGGCGTGGCAGCTTCGGTTCTTTTGTGTCGGCTATCCCTGCTTGAAGCAATGACAGGTGATGTTTAAGATTTAGTAGTGTTAATCATTAAGACTGCTAAAAACTATAGGCTTTATAATTGACTGTTGATGCACTTTCCACAGAAGCAAAATTTTCTACCTTTTGGAACTTGATTTTGGATGATAAGAAACCTCTTTTTACAACTGAGAAGTTCATCTCCCAGGCCAATAATGAAAGTGAGGAAATCTGTTCTAATTATTAGTCATGAGTAGAATGAACATGTCAACCAATCGTTTTTTTGCCAATGGTTTGTCCTTAGCTCAGCTGACGGTTCTAATGCTTTGCGAAAGACTATTTTTGGATCATGCCCACAGGCTCAACACCAGCAAATTTCAGTGAGTGCAAAAAAACGTTTGAGTTTTGCTGGAGCTCATTTCTGAGAGGAGATTACAGTTACACGTCATGACCTTTTTCTAGGATGTACCACAGCGCAACTGTGGCGGTCCTGTTGTCTCAGAGCTGGCGTGTGAGGAAACGGGCGAAGCAGACAGTCCGAAAACTGCTTTCTTCCTTGGGTGGCTCCAATCTTGCCAAGGGCCTTTTAGGAGAACTCCGAGCTGTTATCAACAAACACAAAGTGCGGGGTTGCGATTTTAAATGCATTATTGTCATATATTTTCTTGCCATTGAAGAGATGTGGCATTATTTTTGTTTTGTTCTGTCAGGCTCTACCCCAGGATGCCCTAGTGTTGGAATCCGGAGAGATGACTGATCTCGGTCGCAACTACACGCGCCCCCGTGTCCTGTTGGATGCGTTACATGTGATATGCTCCTCAGCTGGACAGTGGGGTGACCAAAATGAATCTGAGGAATTGGCCATGGAAGTCCTTATTGTTGCTCATCACCCATCATTAGGTACAAGGAAGGAACATTTTGTTGTACTCTGAAGTATTTGTTGTTTTTTACATCCTGCTTGTTCTTTGTGTATCTCACAAAGTTGAAGCTCGCAGTGGTCTATGGCCATTCCTGCTGTCCTCCATGAATGTAAAAGCAGAAGAATTCATAGAAAAAAATCTGGAGGCCATTCTGCCTCATCTGTTAGAGGTCAACACTGATAACCAGGTAAAAATGTAATATTACTCTTATTTCCCATTATTTGTTTTGTATTCAAAACTATTGTCCAGAAAAATCTTCATAAAAAATAAGTTAAAATATATTTTCTGAGGAAAAATTTCTTTTTTTTTCCCCCAGGCAGTGAAAAATGCCGTTGGTGCCCTCTGCGGCCTTTCTCCTGACAAGCTTTTACCCCGCGTCATCACTCACGTAACCAAAGAGCTTTCCCTACCTGCTCTAGTTCAGGTCACAAGGGAGGAGTACGCTATCATGCTGACACCCGAAGGGGAACTTTATGACAACTCCATCATTGAGAGGTAAAACATTACATTTGGTCTGCCATCTCATTTGTGTGGAATATTTCATTATCCTTCCACTTTCCTTCACTCTTACTAGTGCACAGAAAGACAGCACCAAGAAGAGCAATATCAAGAAAGAGAACAAAGCGTACTCGTACAAGGAACAGATAATTGGACTTGAGTTAGAGGAGGTAATTTACAGTGAATTTCCCCTGTAGTTACTTAATGCCGTATCGCAGTCTTAAAAAATAATTATCTGATTCAAAGGAGATTAAGAAGAAACGAGGGATAAAAAATGAAGTGCAGCTCACCAGCAAACAGAAGGAGATGATTGAAATGCAACGGGAGAAAGAGCACTCTATTCGCAAGAGACTACAAGGGGTAAGATGGAAAACTAATTGCTAATTAGACCATATGTTGTTTATTGCTTTAAAGGATAACCCCTTGGGAGCACATTCTCATTTCTAAGGAGATCATTCATATAAAGCCTACAAATAAGTTGTAACTTTTTTGCTGTTGACTCCTATTTTCCACAGCTCGATGTCGAGTTCCAAAGCCTGACAGGCCTCCTAGGGGCTATTCTAAAAGAGAAGCCAGCTCATATCACCAGAGAGCTCCCTTCGGTCCTCCAGGTTCTGTTGCCCCTGTTGCACTCACCGCTGACAGCTCCACGCATCCAGCAGATTTTCTTGGACATTGGAGCCTGCCTCCTACCCCATCATCTCGGTACTCAACTTGCTTCGTAGATATATCGGTAACTGTATTCTAATGTATTACTTCTTTAAGGTGTTCTCGTGGGACATGTGACTTTACGATTGCTGAAGCCTGAGTGTGAACTGGATGAGGCCTGGGAGCAGGAGGACCTGAGCAAAGCAGTTAACCGCACTGTACAACTACTACATCAACACACTGTCCCTCAGAGAGCCAGCAAAGGTGGTGGTAAGGATGGGCATAGGCTATACTTGTCAAATACCTTCCAGGTGTAAAGTGTTTTTAATCTCTGATGTTTCACGTTTCGCCCCTTTGTCCAGCAATGGCTCCACTTCCAGCCCCTGCCTTTTGTTTCTGCTTTCCTTTCCTCAACGCTACTCTCAGGGAGTCCTCTGGGAATACAGAGGAGACTGAGAATTTGATGACTAAAGCTTTGCAAGTTATCTATGAGCACTGTCAGCTTCGAGCTCAGACAGATGACGCCACCGTTGTAGACGAGGTACCCATAGCTTTTCATCTTGAAGTTCAACCTTTTCTGTATTAAGGTTAGTCTTACATGCATCTTTAAAACAACAGTTTTTTTTGCTTGTTTTTGTTAACCTTTTCAGAATGGCCCTGAGCTTCTTCCACGTGTCAACATGCTGATACTGCTGATCAGAATAATTTCCACCGCCACCCCAAGAATTCAGGCAACCTCTTCTGATAAATAAAGCCATTCAATGATGTTAAATTGTGAATGTAACATTTCAGTAGTCTAATTCATGACATCAATAGAACATTTTTGTCACAAGTGCTAACATTGATTCTTCTGCATTGGTTTATTTTTACATGTTTGTCATGAATCTTAATCTGATTTGTTAATTTATCTTATCAGGTGTTGGCATCTCAGTGTCTAACAGCGCTGTGTGACAGCGCTGGAGGAGGCGAAGGTTGCACCGTGGCAGAACAGTCTGAGATTGATGTCCTGCTCACTGCCCTCCTTTCACCTTGCTTCTCTGTCCGTGATGCTGCTCTCAGAGTGAGTTCTGGAGAGTTTTTTTTTTTTTAAAGCAATTTTCAGTCTATCACTTTAAGTAAATTACTTCATTTTCAGAAAATCCTACATTTGTTGGACGTGTTTTTAAATTTAATACACTATTTATGTATATTATGTTTCCTTGATGCAGGGTTTGTCAGAGATGGAGTTTGCTTTGTCGACCGACAGTACAGAGCAGAGTGGACTGAGTTTGCTGCGCAGGCTTTGGGTCGCCAGGTTTGATGTTGAAGAAGAGGGACGAGCCTTTGCTGAAAAGTATGCACATTAAGTTTATGTATTTATTCATAGTATCTTAGTGGGGTACTTAACAAAGAGAGAAATATAAATAATAATGTATAGTTACCATTAAAACAAATTCAGCATTGTTTTAAGCTTGCAGTTTGTAGAAACTTGAACTAATATCTCCCCTTCAGACTCTGGCAGTCTCTGGATTTGGAATTGGTTCCGGAGCTCTGCTCCCTACTTATCGGAGACATCACTCACCATGAAGAGGCTGTTCGTTCTGCTGCAGCTGAAGCTCTCTCAACTGCCGTTTCTCACTATAGAGACCAATCTGGGCCAGTCCTGGGACAGCTAACTGAGCTCTATCATCAAAAACTTTATGTGAGGGCCAATAGTAGTGTAGTCTCTACATTTTACCGATAGTCCAAACAAAATCAAACTAATGGGCATTTATCGTCTTTTTTGTTGAAGAGACCACCCCCCGTGCTGGATACCTTGGGCAGAGTTATCTCTGAAGCTCCACCAGATCAATGGGAAGCAAGGTAGGAGATAAATGAATTTAATGATGTATTTGTGCAGTGTGTAGAAATGAAAATTGATCAAACAGTCCAGAACATTTCAGCCATTTTGTATTGAGATTGTAATTTTTGTCTCTAGATGTGGCATTGCTCTCACTCTCAACAAGATGTCCCAATATTTGGACACATCCCAAGTGACTCCGCTATTCCTCTTCTTTGTACCTGATGCTCTGAACGATCGTCATGATGATGTGCGGCGCTGTATGTTGGAAGCTGCCCTCTCAGCCCTCAACACACATGGAAAGGTGCGTGCTGGTTTTGTTTATGATATCAAATTTTTTTAAAGTTCTTATGTGTCTGTATGTAATGCTTGTTGCAGGAAAATGTGAACTCCCTGCTGCCTGTGTTTGAGGAGTTTCTGAGAAATGCACCCCAGGATGCCAGCTACGATGCCGTCCGCCAGAGTGTGGTTATTCTCATGGGCTCGTTGGCCAAACATTTGGATAAAAATGATCCCAAGGTCAAACCTATTGTGGCAAAGCTCATCACGGCGCTTTCTACACCAGCACAGCAGGTAAGAAACTTGTGGCTTAAATAAATCTTAATTAAGTTTTGATCAACATTTTGTATTGCTGTTATGTTAAGAATTTAACCAGAGTGACTGATCGTTTGCCTCCTTTTACTTGCTTCAAGGACAAAATGTTTTTGCTGTCTTTCCTTGCGTAGGTTCAAGAGTCCGTGGCCAGCTGTTTGCCTCCTCTAGTGCCTGCCATCAAAGAAGACGCTGCAGGGATAGTAAGAAATCTGTTGCAGCTTTTGCTGGAGAGTGACAAGTATGCTGAGAGGAAGGGTGCTGCATACGGACTTGCTGGCCTGGTCAAAGGGCTTGGGATTTTGGCTCTCAAGCAGCAGGAGATCATGGCAACGTTAACTGATGCTATTCAGGACAAGAAAAACTTCAGGCGGAGGGAAGGTCAGTAGAAAGCACTGAATCAACCTTGCTACTCAAACCGCTAAAACCTCAATAAAACTTAAGATGTTCTTCACAAAAATGACTAGAGTACTTGTTGATAGGTTAGTTGTCAAATAATCAATATGTATTGTTGCACCTTTCTGAACATGTATATTCTATCTCTTCCAGGGGCACTTTTTGCCTTTGAGATGCTGTGCAACATGTTAGGTAAACTCTTTGAGCCTTATGTAGTCCATGTACTGCCACACCTGCTGTTGTGCTTTGGAGATGGAAATCAATATGTAAGAGAGGTAAAAAAAAGTTTATTATTTTTCCTAACTTTCTCGACCCATTTCAAATGCTTTTTTGGTGAATGTGTTTGAAATTTCCTCATCAATTTTCCAGGCTGCTGATGATTGTGCTAAGGCAGTGATGAGGAACCTGAGTGCTCATGGTGTGAAACTAGTACTACCTTCACTGCTTGTGGCCTTGGAAGAGGAGTCGTGGCGGACTAAAGCAGGTCTGTACTGCAACCCAAAAACCAGCCATGAGTGTAATGAAAGTGACTAATGTCATCCTTTTTTATCTTCCTGCTTTGCCCTTTCAGGGTCTGTGGAGTTACTTGGCGCTATGGCTTTCTGTGCACCAAAGCAGTTGTCTTCCTGTCTGCCAAGCATTGTTCCCAAACTTACTGAAGTATTGACTGACTCCCATGTGAAGGTGCAGAAAGCTGGTCAGCAGGCTTTACGGCAAATTGGCTCAGTCATCCGAAACCCTGAAATTTTGGGTAAGAATGAAGCATTCAAATTTACTTTAGTTAATTCAGTTCTCATTTCAGAATTGACGCCTGTTGTTTTGCAGCATCATATTAAAATATTTTCTTTACGTTTCCGATGACTGGTATTTTTCTTTTACCAGCTATAACGCCTGTCCTGCTGGATGCTCTCACTGATCCATCCCGAAGGACCCACACATGTCTCCAAAACCTTCTGGAGACCAAGTTCGTTCACTTTATTGATGCCCCTTCCTTAGCTCTGATCATGCCGATCGTTCAGAGAGCTTTCCAGGATCGTTCCACTGACACTCGCAAGATGGCCGCTCAGATTATTGGCAATATGTACTCTCTTACAGACCAGAAGGTATCATCTCTAGCCACACAAAAACCATGCATAACACTTAATATATGTTGAGTACTATATTCTGTGAAGCAACTAACCGATTTAATCTGTTAATGTTGTGTTGTAGGACCTATCACCATACCTGCCAAGTGTCATTCCTGGACTGAAGAGTTCCTTGTTGGACCCAGTTCCAGAGGTGGGTTCAATGATAAAGAAACTGAGCTTCACATGTTTGAATGTTCAAAGTTCATGCTGATGCGCCTTCTCCCCAGGTTCGTACAGTGTCAGCCAAGGCTCTGGGCGCCATGGTCAAAGGAATGGGTGAATCCTGCTTTGACGATCTTTTGCCTTGGCTCATGGAGACACTAGCCTCTGAGCAGAGCTCAGTAGATCGTTCTGGAGCAGCCCAAGGTCGCTAACATTGCTGATTATTTGGTTGTTAGTAAAGGTGGCTCGACTGCTGACAAATTTTATTTTTGGATGTATTCAGGACTGGCTGAAGTAATGGCTGGGCTTGGAGTTGAAAAGCTTGACAAACTGATGCCTGATGTGGTGCAGACTGCGAGTAAAGTGGATATAGCATCTCATGTGAGAGATGGCTACATCATGATGTTCATCTACTTGCCTCTCACATTCGGAGACAAATTTACCCCCTATGTTGGGCCCATCATCCCTTGTATCCTGAAGGTAATCAATTATATGGTTCAAACCACCTCCCTTATACGTTCACCTGTCTATGTTCTGCTACCTGATATTGTTATTGGAGTCAATCAACGTTTTTGGCCTTGCCTTTCAGGCTTTGGCTGATGAAAATGAATATGTGAGAGATACGGCACTGCGAGCTGGCCAGCGCATCATCAGCATGTATGCAGAGACTGCGATTGCACTCTTGCTTCCTGAACTCGAGCAGGGGTTGTTTGATGACCTCTGGAGAATCAGGTCAGCAAAACTTACTATTATTCAAAGTGTAGATTCGATGTTTGTGTCTTTAATACCTGTTTGACTGTGTGGATTTACAGGTTCAGTTCTGTCCAGCTTCTTGGTGATCTCTTGTTCCATATCTCTGGAGTGACAGGGAAGATGACTACAGAGACTGCATCAGAGGATGACAACTTTGGAACCGCTGCATCGAATAGAGTAAGACCACGTGTTTATTGAGATTTTTCTTCTGATAATAGCCCTCTTGAGAAATATTCAAAGCACAGTAATGTGTTTTGGACAAAAAGGGGACCATCTTTTTCTTTGACATGAGATGATCCTAGTTGTCTGTTACAGGCTATCATTTCAGCTCTCGGGGCTGAGCGTCGTAACCGTGTACTTTCCGGCCTCTACATGGGACGCTCTGACACCCAGCTTGTAGTTCGACAAGCATCTCTCCACGTTTGGAAGATTGTGGTGTCCAATACCCCAAGAACTCTCAGAGAAATACTCCCAACTCTCTTCAGTCTCCTGCTCGGCTTCTTGGCATCCACCTGTCCTGACAAGAGAACAGTACGTCCTCGATGATGACTCTTATTTTCGACATTTCGTTCTGTATACACGTGTACTAGAATGACAATAAAGTAGATCTGAATCTGAATCTGATATGCAAAAGGGACTTGTATTCTTGTTCATTTTTCAACTCAATGCCTCTATGTGATTTCAGATCGCTGCCCGGACACTGGGTGATTTGGTGAGAAAGTTAGGTGAGAAAATTCTTCCCGAGATCATTCCCATCCTGGAACAAGGTCTGCGCTCTGACAAAAGTGATGAAAGGCAGGGGGTCTGCATTGGCCTCAGCGAAATCATGAAGTCTACCAGCAAAGATGCGGTCAGTCATGCTAATGTTTTTTTCCACAAAACAAGTTACCCCTCTTTTGGTTGACTATTACTATTATTTCTGACTGCTTATGTTATTTTCTTTGCATAGGTTCTGGTCTTTTCTGAGTCTTTAGTGCCCACTGTTAGGAAGGCTCTTTGTGACCCACTGGAAGAAGTCAGAGAGGCTGCTGCCAAAACATTTGAGCAGCTCCATGCCACTATTGGTCACCAGGCACTGGATGACATCCTGCCCACTTTACTAAAACAGCTTGTAAGTTGATGTATTTTTTTCTCTAAAGTTGACTTGCTCTGAAAGATTTGTTTTAAAACAAAAGCTGTGTTAAATATTTTCCCAGGATGATGAAGAGACTGCAGAGTTTGCTTTAGATGGCTTGAAGCAAGTCATGGCAGTGAAGAGTCGATCTGTGCTGCCTTATTTGGTGCCAAAGGTAACAATTGAAAATAATACATTAGTACATTATTTTGCTTTACTAAAATCAATCCTGTGTTTTCAGCTTACTGCTCCTCCTGTGAACACTCGTGTATTGGCCTTCCTGTCAGCTGTGGCTGGTGACGCCCTCACCCGCCACTTAGGCGTCATTCTACCTGCCCTTCTGTCTTCACTCAAAGGAAAATTAGGAACAGAGGATGAACCACAGGTAACTCTTTATGTAATGTTTTATCTGGTGATGCTGATGTTTATTGCTTCCCTCATCGCTGATGAATGTCATATACTTTGCATCAGGAATTGTGCAATTGTCAAACAGTGATCCTCTCTGTGGATGACGAAGTGGGCCAGCGCATCATAATAGATGATCTCTTGGAGGCAACTAGAAGCACAGACACTAGGCTCAGGCAGGCGGCGGTTACTATGCTCAATGCCTACTTTGCTCGCACACGCTTGGACTATGGTGCACATACACGAGACTTGCTGTCAGGCCTCATCCACCTCCTGAATGACACCAACACAGAGGTTTTGTCTCAGAGTTGGGACACAATTAACTCCATTACCAAGGTCGGAGTGATATTTTGCGGTATATTCTGCTACTAGTTATCTAGAGACTGATTTTATATCGTTTTCCCTAAAGAAATTGGATGCATGCAGCCAGCTGGCTTTAATTGATGACCTCCATCGAGATATTAGATCCGCAGCTGCTGATGTGAAGGGTCAACACCTACCAGGTTTCTGTCTGCCCAAAAAGGTAAGACTGATTTGTGTTCTTGGAATAATTATCAAGTAGATTAGTTGGTTGATGTTTCAAATTGTATTGTAATACTTTGTTCCTATGCTTCCAAGACACAATAATTTATTGATTAAAACATTTTGAATATGTTAAAGAAAAATACTGTCTTAAGAACAAGTAGTTTTCATATATATATATGACTGATTAAGGGAACAGTTACTTAGAAATGATACAATACTTGCCACACAGGGTGTAACCTGCATCCTGCCTGTCTTGAGAGAAGGCGTTCTTACTGGTAGTCCCGAGCAGAAAGAGGAAGCAGCCAAAGCATTAGGAGGGGTTATTAAATTGACATCACCAGAGGCTCTGCGGCCATCCGTGATCAACATCACCGGGCCCCTCATTCGTATCTTAGGTGACCGCTTTGCCTGGACAGTGAAGACTGCTCTGTTGGAGACTCTTACCCTTCTGCTGGCCAAGGTCTGTGATTTTTTTTTTTAAATCGCTTTGCCAGGTTGAATTGCAGAGGGATGTTCAAAAACACGGTGTTCCATTTCTCAGGTGGGTATCGCACTGAAGCCTTTCCTGCCACAGCTGCAGACCACCTTTCTAAAGGCCTTGCAAGACTCAAGCCGTGCAGTGAGGTTAAGGGCTGCTGAAGCCTTGGGCCAACTGGTTTCTATACACAGCAAGGTTGATCCACTTTTCACAGAACAACTATCCGCCATTCGCAATGCTGAGGACTCTGGAGTCAGGTTTGTTATTGCTGACTAAACTATGCTTTGATTTTGATTGTGATGGTAATGTTCTATTAATTAATTCATGTTTTCAAGCTACAATGTAAGATGTGTTCATAAGTATTTTGGATACCAGGATCGTAAGAAAAGATCTTGACCAAAAATGATAGGTAAATTTAAAATAATTCTTTGGCCTGCCCGCCAGGTGGCACTGCTTCACTGATATCAACCTTTCAAAATATTTCAGAAAGTATTAAAGCACGGTGCAGCATGAACAATAGCTAAACGTCACCCTAATTTTAGTTTTACGAGATTGTTTTACGTGCTCTTCCAACTGCAGTTCTAATAAATATGTAAAGTAGTAAACTCTACACCTGTTTAGGGTCACTGTCAACCACCTGAGCCATGATTCTTTGTCACCAGAGCTACCGAATGTCTTGTTCAGACTTGTGGAGGCATAACAAAAATATTCTAATTAATCATAACTGTTTTCACTGGCCCACGCACCTCAATAATAATAATTTTACTGGTATGCAGTGTTGGGCACGTTACTTTTAAAAAGTAATATGTTAAAGTTACTCAATACTTCTTCAAAAAATGTGTTGAATCACTCAATGGCAAAAGTAACTAGTTACAGGAAGAGTAACTATTTCTGTTACTTTTAAAAAAAGTTGTATGTCAAATAATTAGAAATTTTCTGAGCAAATAAAAAACACAGCTTTTTCTTGTAGAGGTGAGAATTCTGACTATTTTTAGCAACCGTGTTTTTCATCTGGGCTCTTTATGGTCCCAGACGTTTCTTGGTGTTTTTTTTTTTTTTTGTTGCTTTATTTCCGACATTACCAATTATTATGTATGTATGAATGACTTAAAGGGGGATAAATAAAATACAACAAAGGAAAAAATAAAAATACAAAAACATAGAGAGAAAAGAATAAACTTCACATTTTTATGTAAACATATTACACTGTTCCTCCCGATTTGCTACCTTACTGTGGTGAAGAGTTTGTGGGTTCAAATGATCCTAGGAGCTATGTTGTCTGGGGGCTTTAAGCCCCTGGTAGGGTCACCCATGACCCTACCAGAAGCCTAACAGTTTCTAGGTGAGGGGCCAGACAAAGCGCAGATCATAGACTAAATGTAAATGGTCTGCATTTTATATAGCGCTTTTCAAATCAATGAAGACCTCCCAAAGCGCTTTACAATGTGCTTCACACTTTTCCCATTTACACATTAACTAACTGATAGCAGGATCAGACATGCAAGGCAACTACCTGCTATCGAGGGCATTAGGGATTCAGTGTCTTGCCCAAGGACACTTTGACATATAACACGGATGAGTCGGGAATCGAACCTGCAACGTCTTGATCCCAAGACGAGTGCTTTACCTGAGCTAATGCCACCTACTTATGACGACAAAAAACTTTGGTTCGCGATTTCCCTCTCCCGGACGAGTGTGACTGGGGCCCCCTTCTGGAGCCAGGCCTGGAAGTGGGGTCCACTGGCGAGTGCCTGGTCTTTGCTAATGGTGTCCGGCCGGGCAAAGCTCAAGGGAACGACGTGGGTCCCTCTTCCCATGGACTCACCACTTGTGGAAGAGGCCAAAGGGTTCTAGCGCGTAGAGTGCTGGGTAGCAGGCAAAGTAGGGGTCCTTGGCGCACTGGTCCCCTTATAGATTGATTAGTAAGTACTATATTTGTAATTGTTATCTAACTATGTGGTCGTCGCTATTTTAAATGGTGACATGGTCCAAAAATACGTGACGTAATACTACTCTGAGGCAAGCGGAAAACCGCGTCGCTGTACACGCCGTCGGGTTGGTGAGTGCACCGCCAGTGGCATTCAGCAGCCAAAGTAATGCACAGCTTTTGACCATCAATAATGGTAACTGCGCGGTAGAGCCGGGAAAATTTAGATTAGCCTGTTACTAAACAAATTACACCGTTATGTAACGTCTACGTTTTTAGAATGGTGTTATTCCCAACACTGCTGATATGAAACTTTTTGTGAGGATTATTGTTTTATTGCTCTATGAACTTAAAGGAACATGAGGCTCTAATCAGAAAGTTGTATCATATTTTGTTTTTTTTTTAATAAATTGAGCAGAAGTAAATGGAAGGAGACCAAGAGGAAGACTGCGATTGACGCGGATGGATTGTGTTATGAGTGCACTGCAGGAAAGAGGTCTAAATCTAGTGGAAGCTAGAGCTCTTGTTGGTGAAAGGAATGTGTGGAGAGATGTTGTAAAAGGATAGTGGGATGTTTGGATGCGTTCTAAGGATGGGCTGGGGACCTGTATGATGCGGCAGGGGTAAACCAGTGAAAGCTGTTGGGCCCTGCTGTTGAAGAGAAGAGTGTATTGTGTCACCCTGACCCGAGTGACATGGCCGTTTTGTTGTGTCCCGTTTCATCTGGAGGGAAAGCATGACCAATTTGGATGCCGAGGTGCCTAACTTGTTTGGGTGTTTGGGCATTTGGGTTGGCCATGGTCCATGTGTGTTGTTTTTATTTATTTATTTTTGCTATTTTTTCCTTTTTTTTATTTGTTTTCTTATTGTATGTGTTTGTCTTACTGTCGGTCACCCCTCTTGAGGGATATGACCAAGGTAGATGGATCGATAGAATATTAAATTGGCACAAGTAAATGGATTAGTGACAGTGTTCATGTCTATTAAAAACACTTAAAACCCTTTTATTTCAAGGAGAACATTGACATCCCCAACTACTGTTTAATATAATCTGTAACAGTACAAATTTGTCATCAACGCTCACATCTGACCTTTATTTTATTATTTGAACTCTTACAATACTTGGATTACCATTCAGTCAGTAAATGTCTTTGCATGTTTTGTGCTGCAATGCTGCTACACGCTGCTGGATTATTCAGCAATGACAACAAGTACTTGTTGTAGACACTTGGAAAGCACTCAGCACTTAATACAACAGCGCATTAAACTGAGATTTAAAACTCGAATGAGCCCATGAGCTGACATTTTGGTTTTTTTTCCCCCCCTTCTCTCTTACATGGATTAATTGAATGAATGAATGAATGAATACAACTGCATTCCACACTAACCGTCACAACCAACTAACTTTGTGTTTTTTAATATTCTGATAGTATGTTCTATATCACTCTCACTTTTTCTTTGACAGGGAGACTATGCTTCAAGCGTTAAGGTTTGTCATTCAAGGGGCCGGGTCCAAGGTAGACCCAAACATCCGCAAGAACATCACCACTGCATTACTCGGCATGCTGGGACATGACGAGGTATGACATTGAGAGCGGAAAACTTTACCGGGGTTGAGAATATCTTTCTATCATGACAAGTCTTTTCTTTCTAACAACTGGACTGTTTTCAGAACAGTATGTTTTTATCATCTGCAGGGTTCGTTCAGGTGCTTGGAATACTTGAAAAAGCTTGAATTTTACTGTTGTGTTTCAAGGTTTGAATAAATGCTAGAAATTTAGGTGAAGTGCTTGAAATTGTTCCTATGTTTCATGGCTCCAAAATGGATTTGGTGCTAGAGTTATAAACGAAGGTTTAGGCCTTTTATTGGTGTATTAAACTGAATTTAATGTCTGAAATGGGGTTGGGGCGAGTGTTGCAGCTGGAGTAAAGTGTAGGTTTAGGGTTAGGAACTAGAGTTTGGGCTCCATGTTGGGGTTCTAAACTGTCCCAAGATAGGTTTAGAGCTAGGGTTATGGTTCGAAGCAGGGTTAGGAGCTAGAGTTTGTCTGTAAGTTAGGGTTTTAAACCCATTTTAGGGTTCTGAAATAAGGTTGGGGCTAGAGTTAGGGTTTATAACAAAGGTTTAGGCTACCATTCTTTTGATCGGCACTGAAATTCTTTTACTGGTACTGAGAAAATTAGAAAATGGTCTTTGAAAGTTCTACCTTAGAGATAAGGTGAGAAGCTCAGTCATCCGGGAGGGACTCGGTGTAGAGCCACTGCTCCTCCGCGTTGAGAGGAGCCAGTTGAGGTGGCTCGGGCATCTAATAAGGATGCCTCCTGGACGCCTCCCTCGGGTGGTGTTCCGGGCATGTCCCACCGGCAGGAGGCCCCGGGGGCGACCCAGGACACGTTGGAGAGACTATGTCTCTCGGCTGGCTTGGGAACGCCTCGGGGTCCCGTCGGATGAGCTGGAGGAGGTGGCTGGGGATAGGGACGTCTGGGTTTCCCTTTTAACGCTGCTGCCCCCGCGACCCGACCTCGGATAAGCGGAAGACAATGGATGGATGGTCTTTCAAAGTCCAAGAAAAGTACTTGAATTTGGCCATTAAAAAGGTGTATGAACCCTGAGAGTCTATTAAGATTGTGTTTTACAGCAAAAAGGTTTTAAGTATCTGTCAATGAGTGTAAAGGAGCACCTTATCTTAAGTTTAAAGGGTGCAAGGATGTGGAACCCGCGGAGATTATTTGTGCTCAGGGATCTGGTCACCCTTTGCACCACATCATCCTGACCTCTCACATGCCATCTTGAAGAAGCTATCACTAGAAGTGTGCGGAAATCAGATACAATGCAGAATAGGTGGATTATAATGTCATGTTTGTTGAGTTAAGCTTAGCATATGTTTAACCTGCTTGCCTGTGTCCCTTCTCATCTTTAAAATAGGATGCTACTCGGATGGCTTCAGCCGGCTGTATCGGAGTGCTCTGCCCTTTTCTGTCTGAGGAGGAGTTGAAATGTGTTTTACTTCAACACATCTTAGGTTGGTTTCTTATACAAATTTGAATGCATATTCACCACTTCACTTCCTCTGTATTGTATCCATTTAAGTGTGTTAGATATTTCTTGCTATCATCTTAATCAGTGACAGATGTTTCCCTCAAATGGGAAGGGTCGTTGCCGACTAATTTTTGAAGGCCTACAGAAAATTTCGTTGTGTAGCTATATGGGCATCGGACATATCAAAAGAAAGCTTGAACTCTCACATTTCATTAGAAAAAATTGCAATGTTCAACTGTTTACTAAAAAATTGTAACAGGTAGAACCATACTAAGTTTCTTGAAAATACTTATTTCATAACAAAAAAACTTTAGAGAAAAATGTATTTTGGTAAAAAGGTGCATTTCAGGCAAATCTTTCACCGAATATTTTTTTGTTTTGTGATGCCTCCATTATCTAAACAGCCATCCATTCATCCATTATCTGCACCGCTTATCCCAGCCATCTTCGGGCAGTGGGCAGGGGACACCCTGAACTGGTTGCCAGCCAGTCGCAGGGCACACAGAGACAGACAATTCACCTGCTCATCCGCACCTAGGGACGATTTGGACTGGCCAATTAACTTAACATGCATGTTTTTGGAATGTGGGAGGAAACCGGAGGACACTCAGGCAAGCACGGGGAGAACATGCAAACTCCACACAGGAGGTTCAATCTCATGACCTCAGAACTGTGCCGCACACGCGCCGCCGTGCTGCCCATTATCTAAACAATACTTTCCATACACACAAGGGAACTTTGCCTGCAAAAATAAATTGTATTGCAAGACTGAACTTATGCATTAACTTTGCAAGAATTTTCCAGCGCCTGATGTTTCCGGCAAAGTGATCGCATGATTTGTGGACATACACTGAACGTTTTCCTTCCCCGCCCCATACGAGGACGAAGGTCATCATTTTTAGAAAGAATAAGCATTGAAGCGTTAACTATCTGTACTTATAGCTTCGCGTTGCTCACTACAGTGCTTTGCTGCCCGTACTCTCCATATGAGCTGACAAATATGCTGAATAACTAGGCAGTTGGGCTACATTGAAATCCCATCAAAGTCATTCCCGTCATCTAGTGGTGATTTATCATACTGAAATCATTCCCAAAGGCTTGATACTGACTGATGAGCAGCACCAAAACCTTTGTAATAGTTTTCTAAAATAAAACAAAAGCAAAATGTTTTGACTTTTAGAACTAATGCTTCTGAAAACATTTATATGTTATGGCACTGAATGAGCTATTGGTCTTTCCACTTAAGCCAGCTTTCTCTTCAAGAATACCGATTCTACCTTACCTTATCTGATGCCAATAGGCGTGCGTGTATGAATTTTTGGTGTCTTAATCAGGAATCTGTTGTTCAAGCAAATGAATAACTGTTTGTCTTTGGATTCAGCGGATATGTCGGGTGTGGACTGGATGGTGCGTCACGGCCGGAGCTTGGCTTTAGCCATAGCTGTTAAGTCTGCGCCTGAAAAGCTGTGTGGGAAGGAATACTGCAGCAATGTGACAGAGACCATTTTGGCCAACGCCACGGCTGATAGGGTGAGCAGACGTTTTGCTGCATTTTGATATTTACTGGACTTAAGCTCTTTGCTTATTGCTGATATGTTTTTTTTGTGTCATCAGTAAAACAGTAATATCTTTTTTTATCTTATATCGAGTTAAGTCTTTTTTAAGACTCGAAATAAGTATATTTTTGCATTTAAATTTGACTCATTAGCATTTTGCTCCTTATGTACCGTAAATTCTGGACTATAGAGCGCACCTGATTATAAGCCGCACCCACCACATTTTAAGAGGAAAACCGATTTTGTACTTACACAAGCCGCACCTGTATATAAGCGGCATGCGAACCCAAAACCAACTTTAAGTCCCGCGATTGAAACTAAATGTCCTTCATTAAAGTACACAGTCCAAAAATCACAGCCGGCAAAATAAACGGAAAATGATAACGGTACTTAAGGTTTGATGAAGACCTGCAGAGTCCGGGTCCCGTTGAAAGTAATCCAAGGAAAAAAGTGTATATTTCCAAAGGTAAGGCTGGGAAAAATATCTATCCACTATTGTCCGCCGCGTCCACAAACAGGTCTGTCTATTCCTCACCTTTACCCCACTTCCCGCCACCCCCCCGTTTTTTCCGCCCCTCCTTTTTCATTCGCCCGTGCAAAACATCAGAATAAGTGTCTAAAATAAATACATTACAAAAATATACAGTTGCAAATAGATATTATACATGGGTTATACATATTTACAGAGAAAGACGGTACACCGAGAGAGTTTTCAAAGCTTTCATAATAAAAAAATAACTTTCATCCCAAACCGTGCCTGTGACAGGGCAATTAATGGTAGCAACACGCTCGCAACACAGTAAAAGGGTCTGGTAAAAAAAAAAAAAAAAAAAATACCGTACTTGTAAAAATCACGGTAAACCGTCCTCATCTTCCTCCTTAGAACTGAAGCCATCAAAGTCATCTTCCTCAGTGTCGGAAAGAAACTTTGTCATATAGACATAGTCCCACGCTCCCTTATTCCAAAACACGCTAGCAACATGCTCGCAACACAGTAAACGGGTCTTGTAAAAAAAACATAGCGTACTTGTAAAAATCACGGTAAACCGTCCGGACTGCTCGATTGGTTTTAGCTTGAAAGCTGCGTCATGTGCCTTTCTTTTTGCATTTTGCTTGATGAGGGTATGTTTACGCTAATTTAATTTATGCACAAGCCAAGAAGTTGCAGTCTTCCTCGGCGCATATATTCCACCGTTCTAAGTCTTACCTTTTGTACTCGAGCGCCGCTGGCGGCCGTTAGAAAAATTACATAAATTGGCCGCATCACTGAATAAGCCGCAGAGTTGAAAGTTTGGGAAAAAAGTAGCGGCTTATAGTCCGGAATTTACGGTAATTGTGTAATGCAACCAGCAGCTGCCTATAAGGCAAGAACTGTCGTAACATGTGAGTAAAGACACCCATTCGGGCTCATTTCATATTGTCTTTGGCAGATGTGTTACTATCATAAATGAGGAATACGGCATGTTGATTGTCTTGTTTTAATTGTGTGCGAGATTACAGGGTTTAAGACATTTTCTGGCACTGATGCAATACATTTTTCAGCGGCTCACGGCACTTAGTGTTTTCCAGACTCGAAAAATGATGTATGATGGACTGGAGTAGGGATGGATTGTGGAGCCCTGGTGTGAACTCACCCTCTCATCCGTGGTCCTCAAATAAATAAATAAAAACAAAACTTTGACCACTGGCTTATGGAATCAAAAAAATCAGTTGATTGCAAGTATGACATATTTAACAACAAGTTAACTCCAGATGGTGCATTTTCCTGGAGTCAGACTTTGCAATCCTTAGCCCGTCAATCCATTTATAAAGGCCCGGAACAAAAGCCTGTTCCGGATTGAGATTTAAGCATACATGTGTGATGTACAAATGTCAGTGTTGTACCATTCACCAGTATTGCTAGCTCTGACTTACATTCATCATCAATGCTTAAAGGACAGTGTGTATTAGTGATAAAAACCGTCATTCAAAAAACAATAGTAATTTAAATGATAAGCACAAATACATGAATTAGTATATAAAGGTGCTTTAAAAACCTTGTTTGTTTGTATTTTACACAGATGAGATGATTGTCTTCTATCTTCCTGCTAAGAGTACTTCGAAAAACCTTGCTAAACAAAAAAAGAGTAAAACGATGCGTGTTTTGTACTTGTATTCTTCCTTTGCAGCTGTTGGGTGTAAAACGACCACTGAAGTGTGGGAGGGCTAAAAAAAAAAAAAGAAAGATTGGCTAACCGTAGAAGGAAATTCAGGCAAAGACTTGTTTTGGATTTTTACAACTGCAGTTGGAAAAGGACCGAAAGGAATGGATAATTTACTCGCTGGCCACCCTCCTTCTGACTATAACACAGCCCCCCCTCTGCCTGCCTTTGTGTTTTATTGAGATCCCAAGACAAAAGAAAAAAGATAAAAGATCACTCCCCTCCCTGGAAAGTTACCATCAAACAAAGACAGGGAGACTGAGTGAGACGCCAAAAGTGAACATCAAACTGATTAGAAATACACACCTTGAGCAAATACGATTAAGCCTACTTTACAGTAGCGCACGTTTTAATTTGCAATACAGTGACATCTGGTGTCCCTTTTAAAGTGTGCAAACCCCATTTTGAAAATATTGTAAATCTGAATTGTTTTACATCCAACTCTAAGGAGTGAGTAGGTGATTTTAATCTGGCTCCTCTTGCAGATCCCCATTGCAAGCAGTGGAATCAGAGGAATGGGATTCCTAATGCGACATCAACTCGGCAAGGATGGGGGCAGCAATGTTTGCCAGCGCCTTATAACACAGTTCGTCAAGGTTTGTGATGCATCACAATTGAAAGATAATGAACCGGCAATGAAGTCATGATTCCAGTCTTAAAATTCACTCACTAAATGAAAAGAAGTGACGGTATGTAATTGTAGTAGCAGTGTTTCCCTTAGAATTTTGTGAGACCCTGGTGGATGGACAGTCTGGAGGGTCCAGGGGGGTCGGGTGGCATGTCAGGGGGCGGTGCATACAACAAAAGTTGTTATACGACGTACATAATTTGAAATGATTAAAATACATCAAACCGGGGGAAATTGTATAAGTTGACTGGTATGTAATTGTAAATTGCAACCTATCACTGATTGGAATTCCAGTTCTTTTTAGAGAACAGGCTTTTTCCAGCACAGCTTCCAAACGGTTCTTCAGACTTTTTGTTGCTTTAACCGATATACTACAACTGATAAGTGTCTGAAATTTGTGACAAAAAGTTAACGGACATTAGTTGCCTGCCCCATTTTTCACAACTTGAAACACAATAAGGCAACTAATCGCAAAAAAACATTGTTGCAAAGTATTAAGGATTGATAATCGGAATATATAACAGAAGAAGACTTTAAAATGAAGTTTATTATAAATCTACTTATAACACCCATTGCATGTATATGACATCGCTGTTTTCCATCTGTATGTACCTTTATTTACTCATCTTCATTCATGCAATGTTTGCGTTGCGTCTTCTGCTACAAGACACGTGAACTCCTCTTTCCACAATGCTTTTAATCTATGTTTACGTTTTGTAGCGTCATACATTTTGTTAGCTTCTTTTGAATCTTTCTTCTGGGGCTGAGGTTTTGGCTTGATCCCTAACCACTTCTCCATTTTTCTTGTGTTCTCTGTGCGTCTACTTTGGAAAATGATATGCAAATGCACGACCTTATAAGGCTCGAGAAAGTACGGAAGCACGAAGTTATTCGATGCAGGCTTCTGATTGGCTGCAGAGTATGCACATTGCCAAACGAAATTCCGAAATTTCCAAACTAAACCAAGATTTCGAAATCGGAATGAAGCAAGCGTTTGATTTGAAAGAAAACTTAAAAAATAATGAAATAAAATGAAATGATTTGCATTTATATAGCGCTTTTCAAGTCAATGACTTCCCAAAGCGCTTTACAATGTGCTCCACATTTCCCAATAGCGGCCTTGGAGCCATGTAAGGCGATAACCTGCTGCTTATTGGGGGTATCAGTGTCTTACCCAAGGACACTTCGACATGTAACACGGACGAGCCGGGATTCGAACTGGGTTCCCTTGATCCCAAGACGAGCGCTCTACCTCCTGAGCTACTGCCGCCCCCAAAAGTTTTTTATTTTTCTTGTCTCCTGATTGGCTGCTGAGCATGCATATTGCCAAACGGACCGAAATTCCGAAATTTCCTAACCGAACGAAGATTTTGAAATCTTAATACAAATGTTTAAATAAAAAAATGTCGGGTTTTGTTTCTTGAAAAAGTGTTCGGCCACCCGGGCGTAGACGTTTTGTAAGTTGTACGCCCGACGTAAAAGATGCACGCCCCGGGCGTCCGGGCATCGTTATTTCAGACACTGCTAAAACTAAAGTCAAGCAACAAAGAATCCCTGAAACAACAACACATCATCAATAATTTAAAAGTATTATTAAACAAACTATTTTTCGTCCCTCTGTATTGCAATTTCTCGAACCGTTCCTGTGCTCAATGTGCTGCTGCAGCAGAACCCCATCCCTCCTTTGCTCAGGGAACAAAACCACTCATATTAACCAATTCCCCAAAAGTGAATGAGAAGATATCAACCCCCTCCCCCATCCACCGTTTTTTTTTTAATTATTCTCTTTTTATTTATTTTTTAATACCAGTTTTGATCTGGTTTTGGAAACACTAAGATTTGTCTTCTCCGCCCTTCCACAGTGTCTTCAGAACCAGTCCAGCGACATTCGACTGGTGTCCGAACAAGTGCTGTGGTGGGTCTTCAAAGAGCCAGCGGCACCTACCATGGAACCAAATCACATGAAGCCTTTGTTGAAGGCGCTCTTGGATAACACCAAAGACAAAAACACCAGCGTCCGAGCCCAAAGCGAGCACACCATCGTCAACCTTTTACGACTCCGCCAGGGAGACGAATGCTTGCAGGTCAGACCCCAACTGACAGGATATGTCAAGTCATGTTTATTTGTATAGCTCTTAATCACAAAGAGTCTCAAAGGGCTGCACAGATTATTGCAAACCACACACTATTATGACAGCATCCCCTGATCTAAATCTTACATGAGGGCAAGGAAAAACTCAAACACCTCATGTCAAGTCATGTTTATTTGTGACGCCCTTAATCACAAAGAGTCTCAAAGGGCTGCACAGATTATTGCAAACCACACACTATTATGACAGCATCCCCTGATCTAAAACCTACATGAGGGCAAGGAAAAACTCAAACACCTCAAGTCAAGTCATGATTATTTGTGACGCTCTTAATCACAAGAAGTCTCAAAGGGCTGCACAGACTACAGATTATTGCAAACTACAGACTATTATGACACCATCCCCTGATCTAAAACTTACAAGAGGGCAAATGATACACATATTGTCAACATAAAATATAGGTTATTCATATGCTATAGAGTAGAAGTGTGGTTTAAGCTTAGATTTAACCATTTGCATTGAGGTTGCAGATGGAATCTCATGGGAAGAGCACCGGAGCCCAATTGGAGAATGCTCTGGAACCAGCTGATTTCTTCTTGGATCTTGGGATCACTATTAGACCAGCGTTTTCAGAGCGAAGGCTCCGGACAGGAACATAGGGGGAAATTAAATCTGAATGATATGAGGGAGCAAGTCCATGCATGATTTTGTTATACTACCAACAGAACCTTAAAATCACATCTTAAGCTACACTTAAGTGATAACTGTGGCTAAACTACAACACAGCACCCCGAGGCCATCCTGTTAATCTGTTAATAAACAACAAAGAAGACTGCCGGAAGTGTGAATATCCCTACGGGGGTGAATAAAATATCTATCTATGGAATACATTGACGCTCATCTTGTATGTATCACGTTTCAGACCATGACGGCCATTTTGGACACCGCCAGTAAAGACCTCCTGTCGGAGTGTCATCGCCGTTCTTTGAAGAAGATTGCCAGTCAGCAAGACTCCAATGAAGAAATCGATGATACCATACTCACGTGATGGATCCGGACCCAGCTATTGGATAATGTCGGACGTGTATTTCACACCGTCGTTTTAGCGCCTCCCTAAATTTACAATTCCAAAACATTATTTTACAACGGCCTCAATTTTCTCTCACTTTTTGTTTTCTGTTCTCAAGCGCTGTTATTTAGCTTTCAAAATGTGTCACAATTTGGTAGCATAGCTTTCGTGCCGTGCAACTGCTCATATTTTCCAGCCAGTGCCATCCATATATGGACGTTTTTTAAATATGCTACAGGTTCATATCCTGATCAATCACCCCCACCCCCACCCCAGCAATTTGCATCCCTTTTTTTAAAACTCTAAAGTCAAACGTTTTAATTTATCATTTTTATTTCAGTATTACAGATTACGTTCAGATTTTTTTGCTTCTTGTCCCAAATTTTTTTTTTACCCGTAATTATTTGCGATTGGGATATTATACACATTAACAGTATGACTTTGGAGATCTTGATTTGTGTTAGACATCGTGAGCGGGGGGTTCATGTCGGCAAAGATTCTTATCATGTTGATGTAAAAATGCGATCCAAAATAAACGGCTTGATTTCATACTGTACAATGAATTTTGGTACATTTTTGTTAGTACAAATTGGTAGTCTCTGTTTAATGCAAATAAAACCCCTTTGGGGATTGAGTCAACCTATTTTTTAAGTTTTTTTAAGCTCTTGTGGATGAGTGCACAAAAAAATTGAAAACATTACAACAGGAGATTGCCTTTTTAACCAGAGCAGTAAAAAGTCTGAAATAAACGTCTGCCCGGACGCCCAGGGCGTGCATCTTTTACGTCGGGCGTACAACTTACGAAACGTGTCCGCCCGGGTGACAGACAAGAAAAAAATGTTTTCAATTTTTACCTTTTTTTTCCCCAAATCAAACGTCTGCTTTATTCCGATTTTGAAATCTTTGTTCGGTTTGGGAATTGCGTTTGGCATTTGCCTATCAGAAGCCTGCATCGGATAACTTAGTGCTTCCGGGCTCTCCCAAGCGTTATAAGGTTGTGCATTTGCCTATCATTTTCCAAAGTAGACGCACAGAGAACACAAGAAAAGGATAAGTGGTTAGGAATCGATCCAAAACCTGAGCCCCAGAAGAAAGATTCAAAAGAAGCTAACAAAATTGATGACGCTACAAAACGTAAACGTACATTAAAAGTATCGTGGAAAGAAGATGGAAAACAGCGATGTCATATACATGCAATGAATGTTATAAGTAGATTTATAATAAACTTAAAGTGTTGTTCTGTTACATATTCTGATTATCAATCTTTAATCCTTTGCAACAATGGTTTTTTTTGTGATGAGTCGTCTTATTGTGTTTCAAGTTGTGAAAAATGGGGCAGGCAACTTTATGGCCTGGTTTCCGGTAACTTTTTGTCATGACTTTCAGACACTGCAGTTAACTAATAATAATGACCAAAAACATTTATCATATGCATTTGTATATGCATTTCAATATAATTTATTTCAGTTGTTAACAACAGCTCTATTACTATGTTACTGTTATTTCCATGTTGTAATTATTAGAGGTTAAAATAGGCTTAGTTAACCTAAACATCATACCAGGTGGAAATCAATTCCCTAGAAAATCACAATGACCCATGTGATATTTTTAGAACCAGTCCGTGGGCCTTATAATTCAACACATTGTGTAAAACCGAAATATATGGCATGAACGCGATCCTTTTTAATGCATTTTTTTTTCATTTATTCATCGGATTTATCTTGGTACTTATTTTGCCATTTACTTTTTTTGTGTACTTTTTTTGTCACAGCAAAATAATTAAATCAAGAGGCATTGATATAGAAGTACATTGCATTTATGTAATATATAGGTACCATATTGTGATTTTGTGTGTGTGTTTATTTATATGGCTTATATTTGTAAGTATGTATACATTTATTTCTACTGTGACATGATCAGCCCTCCATATATTACCTCCTGATCCACAGTGACAACAAAACATGATACCTTTATAGCGTCAAAACCAGAGTTGGGTAGGGTTACTTTAACTTGATTACTTTCTAATACTTTTGGATTACTCCAATATCTAATATGCCAATAAAAGACAAAAGAAACTAAATATGAATAAAATGACTGAATTTTGTGCAGGCTTGGGGAGTAACGGAATACATGGAACGGCAAAAAGGATGTTGGCAAGCTGTTTGGATTTATTTTCATTTTGTTTCTGTCGCATTTGATGTTCGTTTTGCCGGAGATCAAAGCCAGGAGAGAAAGCTTACCACGTGTTGTGAGTCATCATTTTATTCATATTTAGTTTCTTTTGTCTTTTATTAGCATATTTGGTATTGGAGTAATCCAAAAGTAATCCAGTTAAAGTAACCCTACCCAACCCTGGTTAAAACATGACCATTTTAGCTTAAAAGCCGTACATATGGAATTCGCAAATTTTTTCACTCGCAGCCGCCATCTCCTGGCTCGTCTCATCATTGCAGCCTTGGTGATGCATGTGCAAGTACGAGAATTTCTTAGACTTGGACTTAACATGAAGCTAGCCTCTTCTTTCACAATTTTCATGCTAGAGTAGACTGACAAATACAAAATAGCGGGGACAAGCATGAGATTACTCTTTAGCACTCCCCCTATCCCCCATTCTTCGTTCCTCCTATTGTTATGTGTTCCGCCCCGAACAGCTCTGCTAAAAGTGGATAGGCTTGGCGGAAAACAAATTATTAGGGCTCTTATACGGGTGGGCATTGTTAACACATACATAATAGAGAAATTGTACCAATGTGCGGTGGTAAATTGGTGATATTTTGTTTCCAGCAAAAATTTGGGGAGTGTCTCATAATTTTATTACAACACTGTGTTTTACACTTAGAAATACATAGAGGTCAAGTTCCAGGATGGATACTATTTTATTAAAATTTGTTTTCTATGATTTTTTTTTTCCTCCCTGTTACTTCTTAACAAACATGAAATCATTGAACCAACAAAGCTAATTTGTTAAAATATTTTGTTCATAATTATTCTATTAATAATACAGAATATTATCAATCTCCAACCGTATTTCCCTCTGTTAAGTCCCCACTCGAACCTGTTAATAGACCTATCGGGGTAGATTTTAAAATAAAATGTTTAGCATTAGTGCTTTAGCGGATCAACCTCATAGCCAGTTAATATTTAACAGAATAACGAAATTTAAATGACTAAATCTGATGTTTTTTCAAAAAATTGTACTCAAACATTTTCCATTATTTGCCATAACAGGGTAGAAATTTTAGAGTGCCTGATACAATTATAACACATTTAAAGTAAAATAAAAAGTAAGGAGGGTAATCCTAGTCCTTGGGACAGTTGAAATCCCACCAAAATCAAATAATGTCACTTCCTGTTAATGGCTTTTGTGGAATTGTAGTCTTTTTGGGGGGGAACTGAGCACATTCTAACAGGATGGAAAATTATTGCTGGGACATGGAGTATTTGATGAAAATAGCAGTTAAAAATATCAATTCTTAACTGTTGATAAGATGATAAAATTAACTTAACTGTTGTTCATCAAATTATTACCAAAATGAAAGGGGGAAGGCGCCTGGGTTGGATGGTTGTACTGCTGAATGCTTGAAGAAAGGTGGCATTTCATGGCCAAACACCTCTTGAAGAAGTTGATTACATTGCACTGCGGACACAATAAAATTGAGCGTGTGCCTCACCCAAAAGTTATCTAAAATACTAAATAATATTTGAAATGCATTTCAAAGAGGGTTAAATGATTGCAAGCACTTAAAGTAAATCATTAAAGTAGTTTTATATACATTTTGCAGATTTTAGAGAAAAAATTGCGTAAGAGGAAGATACAGACAGGAAATGTCGCTCCAAACAGAATCACCCAAATACTACACACTGTCCCTTTAAAAAATATTGAAAAATATTTTTTACATTTTCATCGGACATTGTGCCTAAAGTAGGGGCCTCTAACTCAATTGAGTTGGGGGTCTCTGAAGCTAGAATCCAGGTGAGGTTGGGCCAAATGTTTTCCACATAAACAACGATAAGAAAAACATCCTGCTGTTCTTAAAGGGACACTGCTTGATATTTGTCCACTAGATGTCGCTGTAATGTGTAGGACAACCAAAACTGAGTCCAAGGAAGACTACAAAATACAAATACTAAGTGAGAGCAAAAAGCAACCTTTGGGTTTCTTTTTTACCCAGCCTTTCACAAAGAAAGACAAAAATAAGTGAAGAAATAATTTTAATAAAGGAACAAAAAATAGTTAAGAAAGGAAGAAGAAAAGGAAGCAAAAGAGGAAAACAGGGTGAAAAAGAAAAGTGAGGGAAATTGAGCAAACAAGGAAAATTGATGAAAACGAAAGAAAAAATAAAGAAGGTGAAAAAAGAGGAATCAAAGAGAAAGACAAAAAGAGGGGAAAAGGCAATTTTCTCTTTTTTCTTTACATTTTTTGATTTTTCTATTTTCTTTCTGAGTTTTAATTTTGTCTTATTCGTTTTTCATCCTATTCTTTTCTGCTTCTTTTTTCTTTTTTTCTTGGGGCGGCATTAGCTCAGGAGATAAAGCGCTCCTCTTGGGATCAAGAGATCGCAGGTTTGAATCCCAGCTCCTCCGTGTTACATGTTGAAGTGTCCTTGGGTAAGACACTGAACCCCTAATGCCCCCAATGAGCAGGTTGACGCCTTGCATGGCTGCACGGTCGCTATTGGTGTGTGAGTGTGTGTGAATGGGTAAATGTGAAGCACATTGAAAAGCGCTTTATAAATGCAGATCATTTCATTTTCCTACTTCTCTTCTTTTGGTCACTGAGTCGCCATATTTTGTCTTCTTCTGTTTTCGGTGGCACGACATAACACAGCGACACACAGTGGGGAAAATAATACACACTGTTCCTTTAACTTTCATATTAAGGCGGGGACCTCAAACTACTATCCTGGAGGCCGCACTTGGCCCCCCGGGCCGCGAATTCAAAACCCCTGGCCTTGAATTGTTCTTTTACAAAAAAAAAGTATGTTGGGTCAAAATTATTAGAAACATTTCATAATTTCATCCAGTTTTTCAAAACGTGATTTTTATTTGCTTCTTTTCGGAAAAGTGTCGGGAGATCCGGGGTGCTAGTGAGCCTGCGCAGTGTGCACCGGAGCGGGCTGTCGGCTTGGGCGCATTGGAGGAAGCTGAGTTTCCGGCCGCTGCCAGCGACTACCGAACCCCCGAGAAAATACCAAAAAGGCCGGCTGGGGGTAACCGTGTTTTCTTACCAAACTGGGGGGCCCGGGTGGTGTTTTCAACAAGCGAGGGACTTGAACGATAAAACGGGAAAAGAGGCGGGAGCGAGCCTCGAACCACCGGCATGGCCAGGGACTACGATTACCTCTTCAAGCTGCTCATCATCGGTGACAGCGGTAAGGCGACGTCGGGGATGCGGCACGGGAAGTGGGCCTCTCCTCTTAGAACACGCGGGGGGATACTCCACAAAAACCTCCCGGGCCATATATTCCACCTTCATCGTTCCCTACCCTTTATGAAGAGCTTTTAGTTTGAATTTATGGAGTGTTAAGCAGGCCGCCGCCATGTTAGTGACAGGGCGGAGGTTGAGTGTCCGGGCTGGGCATGTCTGTCGATGAGGCCGGATGTCGCCTCCATAACAGACCCGTTTGGCCCTCCAATATTTGCGTGCTTACAACCTAAATACGTTAAAGTGATACTAAATGTATCAAATACATGTTTTAAAAGCCAATTTAAGCGTTTTAGCTTGTTTTTTTTATGCGTCGTTAGCCGTGGCTAGCATGAATTGAGGCTAGCATGTTTTGCATTGGGTCATGAAGCTAGCAAGTCATAATAGAATACAACAAGGATATTTATTATATTTTTTTGTCATCAGGAATAGTATTTGCTAATAATAAGTAGATTAGAAAAGGAATACTGCATTGCAGTCTTAAGTATCTGTAGGCAGGTACTATTCAAAGAAAGTCTCCTATACACTATTAAGGAAACTAACTAACTTCGTGATTTAACTTTTGAATTACATTTCAGTCGATTAATTTTCTGGTGGGTGCATGTTCAATATGTCGGTGATTTTCCAAATACCGTAAATTCCGGACTATAGAGCGCACCTGATCATAAGTCGCACCCACCACATTTTAAGAGGAAAACCGATTTTGTACATACACAAGCCCCACCTGTAAATAAGCTGCATGCGCCCACATTTAAACAACAAACAGAAAATTAACCCAAACCCCACTTCAAGTCCCGCGATTGAAATTAAATGTCCTTCATTAAAGTCCACAGTCCAAAAACCACAGCCGGCAAAATGAACGGAAAATGATACCGGTACTTAAGGTTTGATGCGGACCTGCAGAGTCCGGGTCCCGTTGAAAGTAATCCAAGGAAAAAAGTGTATATTTCCAAAGATAAGGGTGGGAAAAATATATCAGATGAACACATTTACTCACGGAACTCGTTTTTCTTTAACCAACTTTTTACCCCCTCTTCTTTCCTTGTCCGTCCCTCACCTTTAGCGGTCCCCACTTAAACTCGGCACCCCGCGTTCGTTCCGCCCCTCATTTTTCGTTCATCCGTGCAAAACATATCAGAATAAGTGTCTAAAATAAATACAAATAAATACATTACAAAAATATACAGATGCAAATACACATTATATATGGGTTACACATATTTTCAAAGAAAGACGGTACACCGAGAGAGTTTGCAAAGCTTTAATAATAATAATATAGCTTTGACAGGGCAGTTAATGGTAGCAACACTCGAGCGCCGCTAGCGGCCGTTAACCTGAAATGCATGTTTTTGGAATGTGGGAGGAAACCCACGCAAACACGGGGAGAACATGCAAACTCCACACAGGAGGTTCGATCTCACGACCTCAGAACTGTGCTGCACAAGCGATAACCACTGCCCCGCTTTGCTGCCCTGTAATTTTGATTATTAGAATAAATTTTAAAAAAGCCCCTTGTGTTAAAATCACCTCCAAGTAATTATTAATTCGTGTTATTGATTTGGGAATTGTGGAAAATCAAAAAGTTTGTTTTTAAGATTGATTCTAAACGATATTTCAAATGTAACTTATCCAAGGTTGGGTAGGGTTACTTTACCTGGATTACTTTCAATTACTTTTGGATTACTCCAATACCAAATATGCTAATAAAAGACTAAAGAAACTAAATACGAATAAAATTACTAAATTTTGTGCAGGCTTGGGGAGTAACGGAATACATGGAACGGCAAAAGTGATGTTGTCAAACTGTTTGGATTTATTTTCATTTTGTTTCTGTCGCATTTTATGTTCGTTTTGCCGGCGATCAAAGCCAGGAGAGAAAGCTTACCACATGTTGTGAGTCATCATTTTATTCATATTTAGTTTCTTATGTCTTTTATTAGCATATTTGGTATTGGAGTAATCCAAAAGTAATTGAAAGTAATCCAGTTCAAGTAACCCTACCCAACCCTGAACTTATCACCCAAAGCTATTGGATTTCAGCCACAATTTCCAATACTGGCACTTATTTAGAAGCAGCTTGTTTCCTCCTTTGCTTGTGTGATCAACACAACTCTTGGGTCTGCAGGAATTCTTTACTCTTTGTGTTGGACATGGAGAACCCGAAATTTGACTAAAGAAAATAATACAGTAAGAGTTTCTTTAAGTTTTAATTTAATGGGAGGTGTTAGCGAAACCGATTCTGGGCTGAAATATATAGTTTTCAGTGGGTATTGTAAGTATTCCCTGCAAGATACTGTACCTACGAGCGTTCGTAAGTTGCTTCAGTGCTATATTTTGTAAGTTTAAGGTTTAAATAAGCATGTTTAGGCTTTTATAGGTAACATATTGTTTTGTACGAAAAAAATAAACATTTCAAAGATAAATAAATTTAGTTTAACTTACTTTTGGAAGATGAGCTTCAAAAGTTAGGCGACTTCCTCCTCCGTGGTAAAAAATGGCCAAAAAAAGCGATCCAAGCATTTTCTCAACCGCATCAAGCGTTCTTATTTCACTTTCATTTCAAAAGAAACGGCTCGCCTCTTCTTTACACTTTACACCAACCATATTAAGATATTAAAAAAAGTAAAAATGTCAAAGTTCTTAGCGCTGTGGAGATACAGTATAGAATGTTTACACACGAACTAGGAAGAGGAAGCGGATTTCTTCTTCAGGGTGGATGCTGGGTGACCTCTCACAGCGCCACACGCCAGTAGTGGTGGAAAGAAGCACTACAGTAATATCCTGTACTCGGAAAAAGGAGCACACAATACAAAATCTACTGCAATGTCCGGATATTTTTCGACATCCCGAAAAAAAAGTTAGGGGAGCGTCCGTGTTTAAAAACAAAACAAAACAAAAAAAATGACAGAATGGATATTTTCCTCTATTGTTGCATTGAATAATATCCGTATCAGACAATACTCCGAGCAACAATATCGGTTTCATATTCAAAGTGAAAACTACTTAAATTATTTTGGACTCAGCCAGAAGAGCAGAATTATTTTCAGTTTCAGGACATGTGTGGTGTTTTTCGATTTGTGTTTACAAACTATATATATATATATATATATAACTATTTTTGTCGTAGATTTTTATTTCCAAATAGGTAAGAAATATCATCCAAACCATGTTTTAAGTATTGATTTTTTTCTTCATTAATCTCTATTCCCCAAACTAAAAAAAACATAGCACCATATAGGGTCTGGGATGTAAAATATACTAAAATACGGTTTTTACCTCTCCTGTAAGTCACCCAAAATAATACCTTGCACCTCTCAAGTAAATCTAAATTAGGAAGACACAACAAAAAATCCACAGAGAATCAGTACTGAAGTGTTTTGTGGGCTGGGATCCCCACATTCATTGTCCATCCTGAAACTGGCACAAGCCCACTAACCATCAGCACACTGATGCCAGTGTTCCATCAGCTGCACTTCAGAACCACGAGTGACTATCGCTATGGCGTGCAACTGAAAGACCTAAATTCAATGACTTCTGCCAATTTTCTATGCATAAACACACGCTTGTTAGTGTCTGCCAGATACTAGGGGGTTATTCAACTGCATCCTAGTGTTGATTTAGGACATACAAATCACTGGTGATTGGTGAATGTTCAGTTTCAGTCTTGTATGTTTAAATACTTATTGTTGTAAAGTATTTCTTTTTAAATATGAGAATTTTTCATTGGCACCTAGTCAAACATTTTGAGACGTTACTCCCCCAAAAATCTGCCTCTAGTCAAAAACCGCTCTTACTGGCCAAATAATTGGAGACCATAAAGGAAGCTGATACCTTTCTATAGAACAGAGCAATAAAGCACCAGCTGACAGTGCATAGTAGATAGTTAAGGCTCCACCCAAAATTCAACAATAGCGTTTGATTGGTGATATCCTAGTGTCCTACTCCGTACTTACTTGTACGCTAACTTACCTTGGTTGCAACAGATCACGACCTTGCCTCATAATCAATTTGTATTTTGTACATCAGTTTGTACATCAGTTTGAAAGTGCTTGAAATGTAAAGTTGTGTTTTCAAGGATTGAAAAGTGCTTGTAAATGCTTGAAATTGTCGACACGTTTCTCAAACAAGTCTGCTTAAAAACGACACCCGACACTGCTCTCTGGTGGCTTCGCTTTGTCGTTGCATTTATCCTTCCCTCGCGATGTACTGCAGCTGGCATTAGTTTGTAATGCATTGTCCTATGAAGCGTCGTTGCCCCCGATGCATGCTACACCGGAGCAGGGTACTATGAAATGTGGACTACTGCAAGTTTTAGATGGATAGACACTTAATTCATCGCCGTAGGGAAATTCACACTTAGCAGTATCTTTGTGTTGAAAAATAAAATAATAAGATAAAGATATGGAATACAAAAATACTCAATATAACGTTTTGCTATAGAGTATTTTAATAGTGCTACATAAAATACACACTGTAATAAAAATAGGGTAATATGGAAATGTGGGGGTGGGGTTTAATGTGGGCTTTTACTCCCCCGGGTAGAGTTAAAGAGCCTCATGGCATGAGGAAAAAATGATCTCCTCAGTCTGTCCGTGGAACAAGACTGTGACAGCAGTTTGTCGCTGAAGCTGCTCTTCTGTTTGGAGATGATGCTGTGTAGTGGATGTAATTATGTATCAATTATAGACATTTAATACGGGCCAAGCAAGACATTAAGGTAGTGTTTTCCCTGTAATAAATTGTAATGGGAAGAACTTCCTGCAGCTGAAAATGTAAGCGACATATTAGTGTCATTTTTACCCAACACCGATTTCTCTTTAAAAAAATATTTACTCAAGATAAAAAAAATCACCACAAGCAAGATAAAAAAAAAACACATGTGCAAATCACAGTTATCTTTGTGGTTCTGCAAAATACACAATTCACACTGAATTTCTTCTTTTAATGGTACTGGAGAAAATGGAAAATAGAGTTTGAAAGTCCTTAAAAAGTGCTTGAATTTGGCCACGAATAGGCTGTACAAAACCCAGTAAAAGATTATACTGGTTGTGTTAGTTTGAATTGTTTTTATAATTCTGATTTTCATCATTTACAAAAAAAAAAATCGACAACTCTATAAAAATACCCTTTTTTTTGAATAGCATTAATCCAAGGGATGAAAACTCACATTCTGCGTTGGGTTTGTTTTTGAGCCTCGTGCTTTAATTCCCAGCAAATTCGAATGGAATTAAAATGGATGTTTTTACTTTGCAAAAACGGCACCGTTGACGGGCTCAAGCATAATGCTGTCTTTCTGTTTTTGGCAGGAGTGGGGAAGAGCAGTCTCCTGCTTCGTTTTGCAGACAACACTTTTTCAGGTGGGTATTTTTGACTTTTGATAAACATCCAAAGATGACTGTTAAAGATCCACTGTGTATTCTATAGTGACCCCTATGGTGTCAAATACCGTAAATTCCGGACTATAAGCCGCTACTTTTTTCCCAAACGTTCAACCCTGCGGCTTATTCAGTGATGCGGCCAATTTATGTCATTTTTCTAACAGCTGCCAGCGGCGCTCGAGTTCAAGGCACATGACGCAGCTTACAAGCTAAACGCAATCGAACAGTCGGATAAAGGAGGAAACAGAGCTACTGCACGCAAACTTTACCTTGCGAGCGTGTTGCTAGCGTGTTTTGGAATAAGGGAGCGTGGGGCGACGTTTATATGACAAAGTTTCTTTCCCGTACTAAAGGAGGGCAGCTTTGACGACGACAGTTATAGGGAGAAAGATGAGAACGTTTTACCGTGATTTCTATACGTACGGTATGTTCTTTTTAACAGACACTTTAACCGTATTGCGAGCGTCTTGTTAGTAGCGTTTTGCTACCCTTCACAGGCACGGTTTGGGATGAAAGTTATAATATTATTATTAAAGCTTTGAAAACTCTCTCAGTGTACCGTCTTTCTTTGTAAATATGTGTAACCATGTATTTGCAACTGTATATTTTTGTCATGTATTTATTTGTATTTATTTTGGACACTTATTCTGATAAGTCTTGCACTGACCAATTAAAAAGAAGGGGCGTAACAGACGCTGGGGATGACGGGAAGTGGGGACCGGTAAAGGTGAGTGTTTGTGGACACGGCAGACAAAGGTGGATATATATTTTTCCCACCCTTACTTTTGGAAATATACACTTTTTTTTCCTTGGATTACTTTTAACGGGACCCGGACTGTGCAGGTCTGCATCAAATTTTAACTACCGGTATCATTTTCCGTTCACTTTGCCGGCTGTGGTTTTTAAACTGTGTACTTTATCTCATCTCATCTCATCTCATTAGCCGTACCGCTTATCCTCAGTAGGGTCACGGGGGGGCTGGAGCCCATCCCAGCAATCATCGGGCAATGGGCAGGGGACACCCTGAACTGGTTGCCAGCCAATCGCAGGGCACACAGGGACAGACAACTCATTCGCTCATTCACACCTAGGGACAATTTGGACCGGCCAATTCACCTGAAATGCATGTTTTTGGAATGTGGGAGGAAACCGGAGTGCCCGGAGGAAACCCACGCAAGCACGGGGAGAACATACAAACTCCACACAGAAAGTCTGGAGCTGGATTTGAACCCACGACAGGTTCCCATGACATGAACTGTGCCGCACAAGCGCTAACCACTGCGCCGCCGTGCTGCCCCTGTGTACTTTATGTTCAGTTAAAATCGCGGGACTCAAAGTAGGGTTAGGGTTAATTTTGTGATTGTGTTACATGTTTTAATGTGGGCGCATGCGACTTATATACAGGTGCGGCTTGTGCAAGTACAAAAGCGGTTATCCTCTTAAAATGTGGTGGGTGCGGCTTATAATCAGGTGCGCTCTATAGTCCGGATTTTACGGTATTTCGTTCACTTAAAAAGAAATACTTGATTCAAACAAAAAGCTGCTTTTCAGAGGCTGACACGTTTCGCTGCCATCCTACTAATATGGATGTTACAATGCCAATTTTGCAGACTTAGCATTTTCTTAATGGTGCTTTAAGGCTGGTTTATCCACTACTTACCTACTACAGCTATGTCATGCATGAGATTGTTGTTGAGTCATATGATTCAGGCATCCGCTACTTTGCTCTCACAAGCTTTTACGAGCGATTATGTCACTAGTTTTCCTTGCTAGTCACTCGCGTTAGCCAATTTTCTGTGACCTGTGGGTGATTGCTAGTCGCTGTTGTTATCGTTAGCTGCTGCATGTAAATAAATGAATAAAGCCTGCTGTGTCTTTCAGTTTTAACTTACCATGCTCAAGAACTTCGTTAAGTCCCATCGTTTTGGGACCTGACGCTCAAATTCTGATGCCAAGATGCATTCATTTTTTTTGCAGGTAGCTATATCACCACAATCGGAGTGGACTTTAAGATCCGGACGGTGGAGATCAATGGAGAGAAGGTGAAATTACAGATCTGGGATACAGCGGGACAGGAGCGATTTCGCACCATCACATCCACGTGAGTTGATATGACACCAAAACATATTTTTTCGTGAGGCTCTTGTTTTGAAAACTAAGTCCGTAAATGTGCTCTGGCTAATTACATGAAGCAAGCATCGCCGTGAAGCCTCTGTACCCGCAGGGTGGAATTCCCCACTAAAACGTCGCTGTCAGTTCTAGTACAATATGTCTCTGTCACATGTTGGGCTCTGACAAATTGGCTCCTTTTACATAATGTATACATTATTGTAAAAATATAAAACAACACTCTGGCACCAGAAGTGCCTTTTTTTATAACATTTAATTCAAATGTTTAAAAGTTCCCTTTCTAACCAAAACCGCTGAAATGATTATTGTCTTATTTTCTTCCAGTAGTACATCTAATTCCCATACAGCGCTTTAAACAATCGTTTGTAAGATTTAATTATCTAAAAATGACTGGGTGTAGGAAAACACATTATTCTCCTAATATAATACTCATTCTCACACAACCTAATAGAATTAAATTGCTATCCAGATTGTTAACAACCGTTTCATGAGATTTCTGGCTTTTGTTGCTACATTTATAAAAAAACAAGAAGAAACAGAACATGAATTTTATGTGGTGGTTAAATTTTAGTTGGCGTACTTAAATAGTGGTAGTTAATATTGGAGTACTCTATTAAAGCCTTAACATAATCTTGTAAAAGGCAATATTTAAAAAGTCAAGTCATTTTTATTTATGACGCCCTTATTCACAAGGAGTCTCAAAGGGCTGCACAGACCACCGATTATTGCAAACCACAGACTGTTATGACACCATTCCCCGATCTAAAACCTACACGAGGGCAAGGGAAAACTCCAAAACCTCAACATGAGGAAAATGAAGAAACCTTGAGAAGGAATCACACGTGAAGTAATCCCCCTTCCAGGATGACCGGGCTGCAATGGATGTTGCGTAAACAATAAAAATAAAATATAATATAATTAAAGTATTCCAAATCAAAAAATCAACTACTATATGTCATGTTTTGGTAGGCAGTTAAAATATGTTTATCTTTTTTTGACTTGAAGCCTATTCAATACCCGTTGAAATTACTTTTTGCCACATTTCCAGTTGTCCAAATTGTACATGTTTTGTGAAGAATAAATAACTAGTGAGACACAATTCATGTGAGATTTAATACTGAAGAAATGGGAGGTATACAAATAAGTTTGGTTATTGTATCAGCAGGCTATGCTTAGCTTGCATAGCAAATTTTGTCAAAAACATTTCATGGCTTTCAGCCAAAAAGTACCATTTAATCTTAGTACACCAGAGCATTTTCACGTGTTACATTTGTTGAGACCGAGGTGGTTTCGGCAAACCTTTTTAGAATTTTCTTTTCATTTATTGAGGCCAAAGAAATGCCATGTGCAACTGCTGATTGATTCGTCTGCTCAGGACCGATTTGTCCACCTCAGCTGTGGATCCCTACAGCTCCTCCAGAGTCACCTGCACTATGCTTGTTCACTGCTCAAACAGACACCGCACAAAAAAAAAAAAAAAAAAAACAACTGAAAACTCATGCCAACACTACCTCATACGAATATAATGTTACTCATGTCTTGTTCTTGCACATGCCGACTGCACTACGTTTAATGCTCAAATTGCACAATGTCTGACCATTTCCTGTTTCTGCACTATGATGTCTATGTTTGCACCAATGCATATGCTGACTATTCTTGCACTATGATGACTTTGCACCAAATGCAATATTGCACAACCGTTACGATACCAACGTTATCACGACAACCCTGTATGTAACATCCCACATGCCGACATTTCTTGTGTAAATACCATGTAAATTATAACTATAGCCTTATCCCCCTTGTCTTATAACATTATCTTCTCTGTCCCTTTATCTTCTTGCTCATACCTCACTATGAATGTGTAAAACTGGAGTGTCATGCCCAATTTCGTTGTCACAATATGTTAGCCCATTTGTAGCAATGACAATAAAGGTATATTCTATTCTATTCTATTCTATTCTATTCTATAGGCTTCTTGGCTGCATCTTTGATTATTGCTTTTCTGTAGAATTGGATGATGTGCACTCTTTTTTTAAATATATATTGTTTCGGTTTTAAACTTTTTTACCCTGTATTTTGGAGCTAGCTGGTATGCCACTTGTTCTCCTTAATGCAATCTATGAGCGAAACAAGCCTTTGAAAATATCCAATAGCAGGTGCATAAATTAGGTTTGATATCACACGGGGCAGGGTGACTTTGTCCTTATCACTTATTTAGGTCAACATTGTGTTATCCAGAAATCATACCGGCACTCGTAGATTTATTTGGGTAATTTGACAAGAAACCGTTCTTTCTGCTGATGTTCTGAAGCTGCAGTTGTCCTTGGACGCTATCGTACACTTTGGGCATGTTCAGACAACTGCGTGTACCCGTTGCCGCTGACACACCACACGAAACGTACATGCTGAGGCAAACAAAAGGGTCTTTGTGTTTGTTTGGCACTGCGCGACCAAATCGGGGCTGGTTGGCCGGCTTGCCGTTTGAAGCTCCAGCTCCAGCTGCAGGTTGACTTTCAACCGGCCACCACTGTAATCATTTGTTTATCGCTGATACAGTTCAGACGTTGTTTCCCTTAGCTGTACTCCCCTGCGAAACACTTTCCACTGTTGCTGAGATGCCTCTAGTCCAGCGGTTGGGAATTGTTTTGACCCCAAGAGCCATAAAACCTAAAATATATTATTTTTAAAAAGAGAGCCACACCTTATATTTTAAGACACAATTTTTAATAAACTGCCAAAAACGCTCTCCAGACAGAAGCACATTTTATTTCACTATGTGTCCTCTGATGATTTAATCAAATCTATGAAATAATAATGCCTATGTCCCATATCAATAATATTCCACTTAAAATCTGTCTCCCTTCCTCAGTTAAGGTGTGGAAGCTCATTTTGACCGTCATTTTGTCCTAAATAATGGTTTCAAAACGAGGTGCAAGCAAAGTTATTTTGCAAATATACCACCAAATACTGCAAACTAGAAGGATATAGTCATGTTTACCTTCAGCGCAGTGAGAGATGGAAGGGGTGTGCCTTGTGCTGTGTCCAAAGATCCTCCCACCTCTACAGCTCACTCAATCCAATTGCTTTGAGTAGTTTGTCTGGCATTTTCACCTATTTACAGTTGGTTTTGTTTTCATCATAAAGTATCCCAACAGTGAACATATATAGTTTAATGAGCTTCCATTTAAAGGATTTCTCAGCGATATACAGTATTGCCAAATTGGAGTAAGTTGGTGTGACACACTGACTGTAAAATGTATTCGAAAAGTGCACTGGACTTAACCATCCTTTCCTCAGTGTTGCCTTGGTTTCGGATGTACCAAAATCAGGATCCAATCCCTGGACTTTGCAAAGCCACTGAGAAATGTATTGCGATCACATTTTATCAACAGAGTCAATAATGGCTTTCGAGACCCCTGCTCTGGTTTAAATTGTATACACAGTCACATTTAGATATTTACTCATGAATAGTTATTTTTCATTGTTGGTTTTAGTTCCCCTGTGTTGAGTCGAGTGCTAACGGCAACTGTTTTCCCTTTGTGTTCAGGTATTACAGGGGAACGCACGGGGTCATCGTGGTGTATGACGTCACGAGCGCGGAGTCGTTTGTCAACGTCAAGCGATGGTTACATGAAATCAACCAGAATTGTGACGACGTGTGCCGAATATTAGGTGAGTGGCGGCATGGCCAAGGCACTAAGGCAGAGGTGGGCAACCTGGTCCTCATGCATGTTGTTGGAGGATTCTTTTCTTCATTTCTGGTAATTCCAATCATCAAGATCAATTACAAGCTATTGCAGGCTTGCCAACGAGCTGATCATTTGCATTGCCTGAGTTGAAGAACAGGCCCCTCCAAAAACATGCAGGACATGCAGCCCTCTAGGACCTAGTTACCCACCCCTACACCAAGGGATCACTCAAGTTGGTTTCGCTTGGTTTGACTTTAACTCACTGTAATTATTCTACTTTTAAAAAGGTTTAGCTGCCATTCCTTTATTTTTTATGTCTTTACTTTTAGATAAAACTGCACTCTTGAAAAGAAAATTATTATTTAATCTTTGTTTTTCTTGAGTGGCCTTTTAAAATATTGAGTTGATGTGCTCTATAAATAAACCACCTTTGGTTGATATTTATGCTGTAGTTGAGATTTGTGGGTGGTCTTTTAAAATGCGTTTCCATGCATCAATTATGAGGGGAGAAATTGCAAAAGCTCAAAAATAATTGACGCCACCCATAAACGTAAATTGCTTTAGTGAGACCACATGCTGGGATTAAGTTATTTTTCTTAGTAGACAAGAAAATGGTCTGACCACATCAGTTTAGGATAGTAACAAGATATTAACACATAATAAACCTATATACTGTATTTACCTTCTTTTTTTCCTGATCAATAATGAACAATTGGTTAAAAAGTGGTTAATGCAGTATGAGGATATTTCCCCCATAAATTCTGTGGGCTAAATTGTTATTTCACAGCATCAGATTTTGTCGGATTCCAGTTATTTCTCTGGCAATAATGAGATTTCTTTTGTATTGGGTATGAGTGTCCTGATGTAACTTTATCACTTTCAATACAATGCCATATTTCATCCCAAATTATTGCCTCATAGCTATATTATCCGCTTCTATGCCAGTAGGAATCATGCAAGTTTGTTATATCAAATTTAAGATTGCCGAAATTTAAATTTAGACTTTTGAAGTTCCTGCCACGATTTGATTCTAAATTACATTATCAAAAAAAACATGCTAAGTATTGATTAGGAAGTGAATGAACTCCTTGTATTTGAACACCATTATTGGAGGATTTGGTTGAAATTTTAAAAAATCCAATTCAGTAATCCCTCGTTTATCGTGGGGGTTAGGTTCCACAATGAAGCCATCGTGATTGGCAAAATCTGCAAAGTAGAAACATGTGTCTTTTTATAATTATTATAGGATTAAAACGTCTTCAATGCATATATATATATATATATATATATATATATATATATCAAAGAACAAGATGTTAATATGGGGTAAAGCATTCCTTTAATGAATAAAAGTACTGTATACTTAAAACATTAATTTATTTATGATCGATAATAAGGAGGTAGAGCGCTCGTTTTGGGATCAACAGGTCACAGGTTTGATTTCCAGGTCCTCCGTGTTATATGTCGAAATGTCCTTGGGCAAGTCACTGAAACCCTAATGCCCCCGACAGCAGGTAGTGTGTAAAAAAAGGGAAAAGTGTGAAGCACATTTTAAAGCGCTTTGGAGAGGTCTTCATTGACTTGAAAAGCACTATATAAATGGAGAAGATTTACATATCCGGGACTGTTTAGCCAATCATAATGCAGAACACAATGCACGTAGCGAAACCATCAAATGTTAACCGCATATCACTTCACTGTTTATTTATTTCTTTTTTCTTCTTTTTTTTCAACTGATATTAAACCAATATCTGATGTTATGGGAAACCAACAATGGTGCGCAGGCGCAATAATGCATTGGTCGGAACGTTTTTATGGAAGGTTTTGTTGCCTTTTGTTTTCAGTGGGCAACAAAAACGACGACCCCAATTCCAAGGTGGTGGAGACCACGGACGCACAGAAATTTGCCGAGCAGATGGGCATCAACCTGTTTGAGACCAGCGCCAAAGAAAACATCAACGTGGAAGAGGTAAAGCCAACACAACACGTATCCCGAACTGGGTCCTCCACTCGGTTTTTGATTATTCAATCAATTATTTCGAACATGAGGAAAAATTCAAACAACAAAATCAATGTAACATTTTCAAAAAGAAGTAGGAAGAAGCATATGTTTATTTAATCTTACCCCTTCAACTTGCTGATGGTTTCTCACAGCTAGATCTCCTGTGTTTACATATACCAATGCCCTCATGAATATACTTATTTGCATAGGTTCAGATTGCCAGACACAAGAGAATTATTATTAATAATTAAAAAGTGTATTTAAAAAACATATGTAGATAATAACTTAAGCCTTTCATTTTCCCTGTACCCTGTGAAAATCATGCAATTTTTTGAACTCGGTCATGCTCGGACATCGCTCGAGCTCCGCATTGACCCGCCCCACAGCTTTACACTATATATAGAAATTGAAAACTGTTTTAATATTGTGAAGACACAAATATGTGTTAATTATTTCCGGCCTTGAAACAATAATCCCTCCCTCTGTTAAAAACAATTTTTGGAGGTTTCCAGGTTTGTGGCGTTTTAATGTGAACCAGATCAGTTGATTTTATTTAATTGTGTGCTCTTTGGAACCGGCATGATGAATTATCCTTAAAGCTCTCTTTCGCCATATTTATATAGATTATAGTGTACATTTTAAAGTGTTGCCCCAAACTCCTGCAGCGTAATTTAAATATGGAAAAAACAGTGTGTTGTAAATAATGCAAAGTGAGTGTGTTGCGACTTATTTGTGAAATTATTTACACATTATTATATAAATAGGTTTCAAATATTTATTACCGGTGTATCATTTAAAATGTTAGTACCACTCTAAACAACAAGAGGGCGCTCTCGGCCTGTGTTCATACAGTAGGTTCAACCTTGGCCGTCATGTGCTGAAAAATGCTCCCTTGGGTGTAATACCAAGGCTTTTGTACACCAATAAAAATGGAAAGTCATTTTTTTAGCATATATTTATTTAAATACACATTAAAAGAACTTAAATGGAGTTTTCTAAAATCAGAAATATTGAATTTTAATTGCTGTGTTTGTTACGTTCCTCATTTATGTGGATTATGAAACTTGGGGACATTTTTTTTGAATGTCATATCTTTCAAAATTGTGAAAAAAAAAATCTTCATTATTTTACAATTTTTTTTCACTCAACACAGGCTGTAGCTAAAAATAGAACTTTGCGACTTTTGGCTGAGCCAGTCACATGTTTTTCCTTCTTTATAATGCATTTTTTTTGGCTAATGCGATTTATAATCCGGAGCAATGTATAGTCTGGAAAATACGTTAAATCAAGAGAAAATGGAGTTTTGTTCTTAAACTTGAGCGCGCGGCTTTTAATCAGATGCGCTCTGTGGTCCGGAATCTACGGTATTCATTGAACTGATCCCTCTGTATTTGGGTTGACTTCTGGATTGATCCTTTAGATGTTCAACTGCATCACGGAGCTCGTGCTTCGCGCCAAAAAAGAAGTGCTGGCCAAGCAGCAGCAGCAGCAACAGAACGACGTCGTCAAACTCACTCGCAACAGTAAACGCAAGAAAAAGTGCTGCTAGCCAACGGACTCGCTCGATCCAAATTCAAGATTTAAGAAATATATGCTAAAGATTAAAAGACAAAATATGTGTCCTTTTCGGACAAAATAATCATGAAGAAATATATGTACAGATTTTATTATTGCAAAAGTCGCGTCAGGAGTCTTATCTGGAATCGAAGGGCAGTTTTTTGGGGGTTTCCTTTCTGAAAGGATCTGCAAGATGACAATTGACTGCCACCCGTTTCCATTCTTCGTTACAAATGTAGTCGTGTCTCACCTTCCTCACCGCGCAGGAGAGGAGAAGAACTTTCTCATCATGAAATGTTCGTTTTATCCCCTCCGAGTTGTGTGGATGGAGACTCGTCTCACAGCAAGAAATCAAAATGCAATCCGAGCACGTATGCGGTGCCGTTAAAACGAATCGATAATCGAATCCGTTAGGACGAAATGTATTTTTTCTAATTTGCCAATCTTCCTGGTGAGTGGTGCGGAGTCGAGATCCTTTTGGATTTGACTTCACACTCGACGGACTGCGCAGAAGAGGAGTCAACTACTTCAATCTTATTATGCTTTCCGGTGTCTTTTACTTACTTTGAATTATGCCACATTGTTGCCGTAGTAACACCGTGGTTAAGGGTCCTATAGCAATTATCCTTATACTAGTACACCTTATTCAAGTTGAGACATTTTGGCTGGGCGCCTCCTGTTGGTTTTCCAGGGGCCTCCAACACTCCCCTATGCCCTGCTTAGCGTTGCTATTAGGGGGGTTGGCCAGTGCTACTCGGGCTTCCACTTTTTGTTTTTTGGGAGATAAACAAAAGTTTAATCATCACTTGAACTGATCTGATCTGGCTTATAAAACCATTACGTGTATGTATGTATAGATATGTGTGTTTATATTCAACACATTACAACCACACGCCAAAACGAGACCGCAACGTGTTTTCGAAAACACTCATCTGTGGTCTGCTGTACACTGGAGAAAGAAAACGAAAGTTTTGCCCGTATCAAGTTGAATCCACATCTACTCTTTGACGAGGAATAAACGATGAGCTCATTTGTCAGTGACTTGTGGCCTGACTTCATTTTCAACCTGTGTCTATTTTTGGATTCTGTGAATAAAGTGTGAAAGGAAATGTATACTGGTCTATTTTGTTGTTTTTTTGCACATGTTCTGTTACTTGAACACACTAAATTGTGTGTAACAATCCACTACTTTGTATCTTTTGAGTGAACACAAATAAATGTTTAAAATTAGATAGATAGATAGATACTTTCTTCATCCCCGTAGGGAAATTCACACTTCCAGCAGTATCCTTGTGTTGAAAAATAAAATAATAAAGATATAGAATACAAAAATACCCAATATAACATTTTGCTATAGAGTATGGAAAATACACACTGTAATAAAAATAGGGTTGTATGCAAATGTGGGGGTTGGGTATAATGTGGGCGTTTACTCCCCCGGGTGGAGTTAAAGAGCCTAATGGCATGAGGAAGAAATCTCCTCAATTATTAGAAATTTTGAAAAGCAGGCTGGTTTGTTAGTGTGTTAAAAAAACAACAGATTTAAGGCTAAACTATAAGTTTTGGATCCCAAATTCCTGATGACCAAAGTTTGGATATGAGGGGTTAGATCAGTGATTTTCAACCACTGTGTCGCGGCACACTACTGTGCCGTGAGAAATGATCCAATGTCACTTTTTATGAATCATTTTCTGCAAATATTATGTCATTGTCAAGTGTCTGTGCTGTAAAAACAGGGGCTATTATAAATTATATTGTAATTAAAGATACTGCTCAGTGTCATTTTACTAGATTTTCTGCTAGTAGTGTGCCGCGAAATTTTTCCAATGTAAAAAAAACAACGTGCCCTGGCTCTAAAAAGGTTGGAAAACACTGGGTTAGAGTATAGGGTTATGGAGGGAATTCGGGTTGTAGTGGGGGGCAGGTTAGGAGGAGTTAGTCGGGTTTATAGTAACGGTTAGGGGTTTAGGGTTGGGGTTTCTAAGGGCTAAATTATGATTAGGGGCTTTGGGGTCACGGAGTGGGTGGGGTAAGGCTAGGAGTCTGGGTTTAGAAGTGACTTAGGTTGGAAGAGTTGGTTTAGGGTTGGAGTTAGGAAAGGGCAAGGTTGGGTAGAATTGGGTTAAGAGCTAGGGTTAAATTAGGGAGTTAGGGTTTTGAAGGATTTAAAGTTGGGGTTATGGTTAGAGTTTGGGTGTTGTTTTAGGGTATGGTTTAAGGCGGGTAGGTTTGGGGAGTTTCGGATTGGGTTTATGGTCAGCGGGATTGGGTTGAATTAGGGTTAGGCGATTAGTGTTGGGTTGGCAGTTTGAGTGAAAGGGGTTGGTTTAGGGTAGGGCTTAGGGGTGCTTATGGTTAAGGGTTTTAGGTTAAATTAAGGTGGGTTCCTGTTTAAGGATTTTAAAGTAAGTCAAATAATCTTTGGACGAGTCCCAAAGTACAGTGGGACCTCGCTACTTCGCGGTTGTTTTGGTCCCCATTAACTGGGTCTAAAAAATAATAATAATAATATTTTTTAATTTTTTTTTTTTTTTTTAAGCATTTTTGAAGGGGCGTCGCTACTTCGCAGATTTTCACTTTTCGCGGGTGGTTTTGGTCCCCATTAACCGGGTCTAAAAAAATTATAATAATAAAATATATATATATTTATTTTAGCATTATTGAAGGGGCGTCGCTACTTCGCAGATTTTCACCTTTCGCGGGTGGTTTTGGTCCCCCCCATAAACTGGGTCTAAAAAATAATAATAAAATAAAAGAATTTAAAAAAAAAAATGTAAGCATTTTTGAAGGGGCGCCGCTACTTCACGGATTTTCACTTTTCGCGGGTGGTTTTGGTCCCCATCAACTGCGATAACCGAGGGATTACTGTACAAACAATTAGCAGCTGAAAACACAATGTGTTATTAGCTTACTTGTGTGTGTTTAGAGAAACAATTCTCTGAAAAGTGCACGAGAAATATCTGGAATAGTTGGGAGTGTTTTCCAATTGCATTCAATGCAGTTACGTAAGCGAGGAATGCAAAGCTTCACTCAGCACAATGAACACACCAAAACAACAACAAAAATGTGTTTTTCTGTGTCACCCAACATAATGCAGTCACAATTCCACTAGCGGTTATTAATCGTAACTAAATCTGTAAACAGCTTCTGAAATTCAAGAAAAACAACTACAAAGATACCCAGTTGTTCTTTTGTGTTGAATGAAAAACTCAAATAATTAGCTGCTATGTTTCATGAAAAGAAACCCAAAACAAAGGTGACTCGCATTTGCCAAATCGATGTCGGATGTATGATGTTTTACGACACATGCCAAACAAGTACTTGGAAAAAATGTATTTTTATTTTTTTTTAATAAGGCACTCTTCATAAAGAGTCATGAATGGCTTCATCAATATAAACAAAGCAGACAGACACAAGTATTCCAGTTGAAGGATGCTACCATTGTCATTCACAACCACTAACATGACGTCACGCTGTTAACAGAACTAACTAAAGGCTACAACTTATAACATAAAAAAAGAGAAATGAAAATCAAATGATTGCAGCAGGAAGTACAAATTGATTTTAGGGTTGATTCCTTCGCGTTTCTGTGCTCAGTAAATCAAAACAGGGCTTGTTATGATTTTTAACCAAACGTCTATTTGTTTATTTTGATTTTTTTGGATCAGAGGTGTCAAACTCATTTTCACTGAGGACCACATCAAGTCTTCAAAGGTCCTGATGCAACTTAATGTAATTATGTAAAGTAACGCTGAATGTATTGGATAGTCAAGTCACAAACATTACAGTTGCATTGAAAAATTTCACCACACATATTTAATCTGTTAAAACCAAATACAGTGATACCTCTACATAAGAGCTAATCGAGATACGAGATGTCTTTCTATCAAAAATTGTGCCCGACATGAGAAAATCCAAGTCACAAGAATTTCCAGACATTACCACTCAAAACTCGGAGCTCTAAAGTTATTTTCTTATCATATCATTACTTATTTTTTATATTCTACTTCTATTTGATTCTGTTTTAATTATCAGGAAGATGTGTTTTGTAGCTATTTGGGGTTAATTTGATTACTTTTTGGAGGCTAGGAACGAAATAATTGGTTTTCAATTATTTCGTATTGGGAAATTTCGCTCGAGATACAAGTAGATCGATAGACACTTTATTCATCCCCGTAGGGAAATTCACACTTCCAGCACTATCCTTGTGTTGAAAAATAAAATAAAAGTTATGGAATACAAAATACCCAATATAATGTGTTGATATAGAGTATTCAAATAGTGCTACGTAAAATACACACTGTAATAAAAATAGGGTAATATGCAAATGTGTGGGTTGGGGTTTAATGTGGGCTTTTACTCCCCCGGGTGGAGTTAAAGAGCCTTATGGCATGAGGAAGAAATGATCTCCTCAGTCTGTCCGTGGAACAAGACTGACAGAAGTCTGTCGCTGAAGTATTGCTATATACAAACATTATCCGGGATTTAATTAATGTCCTATCTAGAGGTATCGCTTGTATAGCATAATGACAGAATGCCGTTTGGCATTTCTAAGATCATTTATTTCTCAATTCCACTTGTTGACACAGATATACCCGCGTGCAGTGGTGCTGAGCCATCGCTTCAAAGATATCTTACTCAACGGGCATTGTGGGAAATGTAGTTTTTGGTCAAAGATCTTCTGGCATGTTTATTTTTAGAGGCTCAAACATTTTAGACGCTCAAAATGAGTTTGACACACATGTTCTGGATTGACAACTGCGACCATTTTGGATCAATTTTACAAAATGGCATCTTGCCACATTTCTTCAGTTCCCGTAACATATACAAAAGTACGAAACAATAACTAAAAAAGAAGAATATTCAAAATATGTGAATGTTCTTTTTTAGATATACAGTGGGAAAAATTTGTATTTAGTCAACCACTAATTGTGCAAGTTCTCCCTTTTGAAAATATTACAGATGCCTGTAATTGTAAACCTCCACCATGAGAGACAGAATGTGGGTAAGAAAACAAATCACATTGTATAATTTTTTTTGCAAACCATGGTGACAAAGTATTTGGTCAATACCAAAAGTCCATCTCATTATTTTGTTATGTACCCTTTGTTGGCGATAAAGGAGGCCAAACGTTTTCTGTTACGCTTCACAAGCTTTCCACACACGGTTGCTAGTATTTTGGCCCATTCCTCCATGCAGATTTCCTTTAGTGATGTTTTGAGCATGTACCCCGGGAGAACAGATCTTAAACTCTCTCTGCAGATCTATGGGGTTGAGATCTGGAAAGTAGCTAGGCCACTCCAGGACCAAAGCCACTCCTTTGTTGCCATGGCTGTGTGTTTGGGATCACTGCCATGCTGAAAGATCCAGCCACGTCTCCTCTTCAATGCCCTTGCTGATGAGATATTGACTCAAAATATCTCGATACATGGCCCCATTCATTTATTTACACGGATTAGTCGTCCTGGTCCCTTTGCAGAAAACGGACCCAAAGAAAGATATTTCCACCCGCATGCTTCACATTTACTTACTTATTGCATATTCAGTCTTCCCAGCCTGGTGCAGGTCTTCCGTTTTGTCACTAGTGTCATTCGACAGCTCTTTAAACTTGGCCATAGTAGACTTTTGGAGTGTGACTGACTGAGGTCGTGGACATGTGTCTTTTACGCCGATAATGAGTTAAAACTGGTGTCATTAATACAGGTAACGAGAGGAACCATGTTAGAAGAAGTTAGACCTCCTTGATAGGTTGTTTTTAGGTGACTCTTAATTTGGAAAAATATGTGATTTTCTGTTTTTGTTACACATTCTGTCTCTCGTGGTTGAGGATTACCCATGTGGACAACGACAGGCCTTTCTAATCTTTTCAAGTTGGAGAACTTGCACAATTTCTTGGTTGACTGACTTCTTATTTGCCCCACCGTAGTCACCTCACCCTAATCTGACTTCTTTCATACACTGTTTAATCCTTCTTTGGGTTTCTCATTTCGAGCAACCGTCTGAGATGACATCTGCATAGGTTTTCGGTTTTCGCGCACACAAATAATCAATGGCGCCACCTCAAAGGAAGCCCGACAAGCTTAGTAAGAACTCAAAGTGCTCATGAAATCTTGAAGCAAGTGAGAACGGAGGTAGACACGCCTCCTCCCGCTAAAAAAATAGTGCCCTTCTAAGATCTTTTTTCAAGCATCTTTTCATCATGATATGAAATGTAACATTTTTCTCGTCCTCTCATGTAAACATTGCAGTAATTTGGTACGCTTGGAAAAAGTTTCAAATGATAGAGGAGAAGGTGTAGTACAAGACGTCCGTTTGCGTGGCACGTTGATTCACCAGAAAAATGGAAGCTCAAGCACTGAGAGGGACTTGTTCATGATGATGATCTCCGACCAAGGCAGTTCTGGGTTGTTTCTTGGTAACTTAAGGCTAAGGTTACGCTTTAGTGTCGCTCTAGTGCCCGGGTTACCAATCTTTTGGAAAAAGAGAGCTACTTTTGTGACCAATTAGCGGTAAGGGCCACCAGTTACACCATATATGTAATTGATCCCCTTACCATGTTATTACAATGTTGAGAAAAATTGTATGAAAATATATTCTTTTGTTTGTTATGAAGTGTGTTTCATGTTCTAGAGCAGTGGTTCTCAACTGGTCTGACTTAAGGACGCAATATTGGACCCTAATGACAAGCTATGGCCAGAATCAAGAAAAAAAAACCTTCTCAAATGTATTGAATGAAAGGATTGTGCGGTTTAAAAGCAGAGATTGCAGATCTATTCACTTTTTCGTCAAAAAACAAAATGACCAGCATTACCAAAACGACTTAAAGTACCGTATATACTCCCATATAAGCGACCCCTAAAATAGCCACATACCCAAAGAAATTTGTACCCAGAATATAAAAATTGTGTACCTTAACAAGGATAATTAAAGAGTGAGTAGATAATAAAGATCAATATACTAGTAAATAAGACAGAACTTTAACATTTCAAACCATTTGCTGTACCTCCAAGCAGTGCTTCAATGTCAGTACAAAAGTTTCGTATTTCGCAATCATTTTAATTCGATCCTTGTTTTCATTGTTTTCCAGTTTTCCTTCCCCTTAACACTAACTTTCCCAGGACCCATTGTAATGGTATTAAAAAGGAAATTAAAAAAACAAACAAAATCATAGTAAAATGAGATGTGGTCCCTCTCAAACACCATTGGGAAGGCGCCGTTGACTGAACAGGTTGAAAAAAAAATCAAGCAAGGCATTATCTACTGTGTAATTCGGTATTTTTCCAGGGCAAAGTCCCATGACCGACTTTTGGGTCCTGACCCACCAGTTAAGAAACACTGCTCTAGATTTAGGAAACATCTAGTTCCAGATAAGGGTAGATCAGTTTGGGTTCTCAAGTGCATACCAAACAGTTCAGAGAAACTAGAAACTTGGCGTACGGGGTTGTTTTGAACAGGCAGTCTGCGTCAGATGATTGTATCAGGTATCGCCCTAGTATGGTCTACCAGCAGACTCCATGATCACTGAGTTTACCAAGAAAATACCCTACCTTTTGTGTCCCAGTCTATAAACGTTTAAGACCTTTATTGTTCGAGGATTCTTGCTTGGAATGTGAGGTCTCTGTGTAATAAAGTATAAGCACTTCTCATCAACTCGGCATTCGCATCCAAGTTCTTCTCATAAGCCTGAGGTGACATAACCGTGGGGCTACTGTAACTGAAAATTGCCTTTTCATGCCACAAAGTGATCTATTCGACACAAGTCATGGCTTTTCGCAATATCTTTTCACGGTTTCTTAATTCCCTTTCCCTCATCTGGGTTTTAGATCAGTAGTAAAATAGTCTGTAGAGCCCTTTGAGACTTCTTGTGATTAAGGGCTATACAAATAAACATGACTTTTGCCAGGTTTGCTAGTCATTTTCTTCGTACTCTCCCAAACGAATGAATCAACGTGCCAACGCAATCAAGTAAGAATTGGACTGATTTGCCGCTGTCGGTAAGGCCCTCCCCACACGAGTGTGCTTAGCGTGACAGAAGGACGCTAACCGTGACGCTAACGGGCTCGGCAGTGGCGAGAAGCGACAGGTCGGAGGCACTGCTCGGAAACCTTTAGCGGAAGTCGTTTGGACCCCGATGGTCTCGTTTCTTGTGAGACAATGGACTGAATTGATCACGGAGCATCGTCGGGAAAGATAAAGTGCAAAGTACAAGCCGAGGCCCAGAAATATCCAGTTTCCTTGATGTGCAACTGCTAGTGAGCTCTTGGTTTTGGCCAGTACGAGTTAACTACGAGTTAACAAACATGAGTCAGGTTGTTCTACCTGTGACATCGCAAAAGTAGTTAACACATAGCGCTTCAATCATTGTACTAGTGTGTGCTAGCACGTGGATATCAAGGCTACGAAAAAAAACCCCACCCAAAGGTCATTAGACTTTGTGTGTCCACTGTCTGTCTTTACTAACCACGCCGCTCAGTTCTTTTTGAAAAAAGAGAAAAGTTTGCGGTCTCGGTCAGAGAGGCGCAGAGCTCGCCTGGAGGACGGAGCGCCGTGAGCCCGAGAGGAGCGCGACGCGGAGGATGGCACCGAGCGCCATTCGTCCTGGTGCTTGTCCGTCAACTGCTGGTCGATCACTCGGTGCATGTCGTCCTGTAAGAAAAGACGGAAGGTTTGTGTCTGAAATTCCTGGCATCTTTTCACGCTTCATTGCTGACCGTAAAAATGTAGTGTCCAAAGATGTCTGAGACACAAATGAACGAGCGGCACCATCTTGTGGCGATGAATACAAAGACTCCAGGGACCTCATTCATATAAGACTACGTAGGCACAAAACAAGGCGCTCGCCATTTGTAGGCATCATGTAGACTTTCGTGCAGTCGAAGTTTTGTAGATGGTGTCATGGTAGTTAGCCCTTTGAGACTTCTTTTGATTAAGGGTGTTACAAATAAACATGACTTTAACGGGAGCCCTTGCCCTCTTTAAATCTAGGCTTAAAACACACCTTAATTCAATAGCTTATGAATAATGTTGACCTCAGGAAACTCAACTGGTCATTCTGTTGTTATATTTTATGTTGATGATGTCGGTGTACTGCCTGTTCATTCTCCTTATAATGAGGCCTTTGAATTTTTCCTTGCCCTCACGAAGGTTTTAGATCAGGGGACGGTGTAACAGGAGTCTGTGCAGCCCTTTGAAACTTCTTGTGTTAAGGGCTATACAAATAAACATGACTTTGACGGGAGCCCTTGCCCTGTTCAAATCTAGGCTTAAAACACACCTTATTTCAATAGCTTATGAATAATGTTGACCTCAGGAAACTGTCAACTGGTCATTCTGTTATATTTTATGTTGATGATGTCGGTGTACTGTCTGTTCATTCTCCTTATAATGAGGCCTTTGAATTTTTCCTTGCCCTCACGAAGGTTTTAGATCAGGGGATGGTGTCTTGTGTTAAGGGCTACCTGGGGTGGCGAACACGTGGCTCTTAGCCAATAAGAATGCGGCTCTTTGCCTCATTATATTTACTATTTAATATACTGTGGCTCTTTGCCTTGTTTCATGTTTATTTTTTTTTGAGTATTGAGGGTGGACACTTTCCTTGAAATCAACACAAGAACAATACTTGTTGCATTGTAAGGATATGAGTGTGTTATGGGAAAATAATATGTTTTTAATTGTGTGTGTGTCTGTCTGTCATGGCAGGTCAGTACGCGGTGAGGCTCTTTGACTCTCGCAGTTAAAAATTTCGGCTCTTTATGTCAAACTTGTTCGCCACCCCTGGGCTATACAAAGAAACATGACTCGATTTGACAATCACCAGATCTTGTCAATCATTACGGACACTGAAAATAGACCAAGACAAAACATTGAGTTGGATGGTCCTTCATGAAGGTAAATGCTTTCTGCCAGGATGAGCATTTTATTTATTTTTTTCAAATGCATGGAATGGCTCAGCGTGGCGTGAAAGGGTTCATGCAGGATGGGATGGTGCAGATGGGCTCACCTCTAAGGCAGGAGGGGGGAGTGCATCATAGGGAGGGAGAGGATGGAACAGAGCCTGAGAAAGGCCACTAGATCAGAAACCACAAGAGCCAAACTGTAAAGAGCCCTGAGGATGCAAACTGCAGGTGGGAAAAGGAAACAGGAAAGAGCCGCTAGTTACGAGGAGGAAAGGGAAGGGGGACTTATACTTGGTGATACAGGTGGGCCCAAAAATATTTGGATGGACAATTTTAAAGTCGGGCACTATGTGCAACCACATTTGACCTGAAGTGGCATGTTGGCCCGAATTGTTGTGGATAATTCAGGTGGTTGGACAACAACATTTACAGAAAATGGAGGAATTGTATTTTTTTTCCCAAAACACCCCACATTTTAGGTTGCTCAAAAGCTTTTTTGTCAATATCCTTTTGAGGCAATCACTGCCTGAAGTCTGGAACCCACGGACAACACGAAACACTGGTTTCTTCCTCCTTGATGCCTGGCCTTACAGCAGTAGCCTTGAGTGTTTGCCTGTCTGTGGTTCTTTTCACCTCAGGCCTTGTCTTAAACAAGTGAAATGCGTGCTCGACTGGGTTGAGATCTGGAGATTGCAGAGTATTCCACTTCTATGCCCTAATGAACTTCTTGCTTTTGCTGTATTCTTATCCATGTCTATTTCAAAACTCATCAAGCTACTTGTATTTGTTGCAATGAACACAAGTGACCCAGTGCCCTTGGAAGCCATGCATGCCTATGCCATCATACTGCCGCCACCATGTTTCACAGATTATTTGGTGCGCATTGGATCATGTGCTGTTCCCTTCTTTCTCCAAAATGTCTTCTTCCCATCATTCTGGTACAGGTTTGTCATTGTCTCATTAGTTCATAGAACACTTTTCCAAAACTGCGACGGCTTGTTTAGGGGAAGCAAAGTTAAG